>NC_022024.1:19385084-19387220 GCF_000317375.1 Microtus ochrogaster
TCTTGTAGACCAGGCTGGTCTCGAACTCACAGAGATCCGCCTGCCTCTGCCTCCCGAGTGCTGGGATTAAAGGCGTGCGCCACCACCGCCCGGCGCTCATACCAAGGAATTTTAGGGTTCCTCGCCATTTGGCATAGTAGCATAGTCCCAGGTGAAAGACCATGTTTTTTTCCTGTTTATTCTGAGCAATTTCTGTCAGTACCATTTGAACAAAATACTTGAGCAGGATAAATTGCATTACCGTGTGTTAAGCATCGTACTGGATCCATTAAGAAACTCAAAATGGTCCTAAAACACTACTGTGATAATAATAAACTACCAAGGACATCCATACTGACTTCATCCAGTCTTTCTCTAGATTTCCTAGAGGAGAATCAATTGTTTTAGTGACTCCTATGGGGTTAATATATTCTCCAAATTCTGTAACATAAATTCACTTTGAAATTTTTCAGATTCTTACTTTGTGAACATATATGACTATGGCTGCTGCCGATGTCAAGAAGCTATGCTTATCATTCTTAAAAAAAAAAAAATTCAGTCCATTAAACAATGACTCACTACAGGTGGATAAGGAGCCCCGAGAATGGCATTTAAGCTGGGATCAGGTATATTTGTTGTGTCGCAGCTGTTTGTTCTGTGGTCATACAATTGGACAGAATCAACTAAAATAAGGAAAGATTTCCTTTGACCCGCCGTTTCAAAAAGGTTTTGTACATCATGATGGGGGAGGTATTGCAAGTCACCTCAGTCCGCAATGGCAGGAACGTGAAGATACTCTTCATCCCATAGAGCACCAGCAAGCAGAGAGCAGGCTATAACCTGTAGAGAGGTAGAGTTAACATTCAAAGGCCCTCCCCGGGTGGTCTCCTTTCATCTGTCACCCCATGACTCCCCACATAGACCTACAAGTCCGCAAACAAAAACTCAAAGCACAAACCCATGACAGATATTTCCGACTCAGACTGTGACAGCCACCAACTGCCATGGTTCATAATTGGGAAGCTGAGTGCTGACAAGAATAGTGACTGTGGGTCATTGCGTGGTCAACTCTAAAATAATAAATAATCCTGAATCTATGACTTTGGGTGCTACAGTCCATTCAAGTGGTCTCTGCTGTATTTTGGAATAATACATTTCCTGCCTCTCGTCCTATTTTGAAACTCCTCACTTGGTAGCAACATACATGTGTCTATGCGACCAACTGATTTGCTGGTATTTACGTGCGTTTCTGTTTGTTCTCAAACACTCTGGTATTGGAATGCATGTGTACTTCAGTCTATACTTCTTTGCCAGGAAGATATATGGAAATCCACATCTGTTGTAGCAAGCCTTATCTAAGACCATAAAGTATTCTACAATATCTGAACAGACTTATCTTTACTTGGGTTTGATATCAGGTGGCTCAATATAATTTAAATGTGATGTCTGGTTTTGGAAGAAAACCTACACTGCAAATAGTAAGGAATTTTTTCTACTCTACACGTTAACGTACAGGACACAACATTATTGATGTCCCCATTTGTCTCTATGCCAATCTTATCATCAGATACCCTCTCAAATAAATGGGCCATCCCATGTTCTATTTGAAAACAATCATCACATTCAAAAACTTCTCCATTTTCTCTGTAGTTATAAACACTCAGACTTGTAGAGTAAAAAACTAGAATTACAAAACATAGGACATTTTCCATTTTTTAAATGCTCTGATAAAGAAGGCCTCATTGAACTTTCCTTAAACTAACACAGTGCCAGTAACTTCCATACAGTACTGGCTACAAAATGAAAACTATTCACAATAATGATAACCATCATAATTTTAAGTTAAAATATAAATCTCGTGCAACATAAAATCACACTAAAAAGTACATGATCACAAGTGAAATTATATTACTGTCTTGTTATCATATACTTTGAATACTTAAAACAATTTCCAATAAATCAACCTTAGAAATAGTGACACAGTGGAAGAAACAGCAGGAATAAGATGTTGTAGCAACATACAACTGAGATGGATGGCTGAGTAAGGGGAGGGATGTCCAAAGATATCTCTAAAACTGGTACTTCAAAATAAGTTCAAAAAAATAAATAATAATCAAGGGATGGAGAGGGGTAGATAAGAGGCAGGGGGAGGAACAG
>NC_022024.1:19387434-19388440 GCF_000317375.1 Microtus ochrogaster
AAATTAAATAAAAAATTTTAAAGAAAGAAGTTACAGTGAATGTGAGAGGCAAAAAGCAGTTATGTTCCAAGCATATTAAAAGGTCTAAGATGAAGACAAAGTGACAGACTTGGCAAACCTAAGGTATCCAACCTCTTTAACAACACACAAAGCACACAAAGCGACAAAAAAGCCAGAACAGGGAAGAAGGTCAGTAAAGTCATGCTGTGGTTGTTAGATTTAGCACAGGAGCATGAGAAATCACTTACAGGCCTTACACCATGTTGTAATTGGATTTGTGACTTAGAGAGAATTACACAGACACGTGTGGAAAATGTGCTGTAAGATCGCAGTGCCTCTCTTAGCAGCAATATAGCAGGGGCAACAGCTTCTTGAAACCACTAGGTATCGTTGTGAATATAGATGTATTTCTTACAATATGGAGAACCAGAAAGACCCAATTCCTTGAAGTTCTAAAATCTCCAAACACGCAGAATAAATATATGAAATGGTTGTAAAAATACACAGAAGGTCAGAAGAAAATATCAAAATTTGGGGGAGTAAAGTAAAAAGTAGAGTAAAATCTAGAAAATCAAACACCGCACTGTGCCTGGACAAGGTGGACAGTTGCCCTAACAAAGAGCCACATGCATTAACTGCCTCAAAGTCCTTCACCATTCCTCCCAATTTCTATAAAACTGGGACTCTCGAAGTGGGCAGAATCGTGGAAAAGGCTACGCTGTCAACATACTTCTATTTCCTAGAATAGAGAAATAAAAGGCTGCAATTGATTCTTGGTATTCTGCCTCTCCAATGGAGGGAGAGTGATCTCTGGCAAGAATTTGTGACTAGATGCTTAGTCATAGTCATATTATGCATTTAAATCCCCACCTCTTACTTGACCCAAATTTATTTTATTTTATTTTATTTCTTTATTGAGAAAGGGAAAAAGAAAAGTATCAGCCTCAACCCAGCCTCCCATTTCCCTCCCCCTTCTCCCACCCTTCTCCCACTCCCCCAAACTCCT
>NC_022024.1:19388900-19400974 GCF_000317375.1 Microtus ochrogaster
AGAAACTAATGTGAAATGATAATGCCTTCAGGCCAGTAAGTGTTTGAGACTCTTGACGCTTGGTAGAACTAAATATGGCAATCGTTCTTAAGAAACGCAGCTGAGTAATTGTTGACTAAATATTTGGGGAAAGACTTTTTTTACCTTTCAGGGACCGTTTGTTTTATTGTGTTTTGTTAGAGCAATATAGCCAGTAAAGAGGCACTTGTCTGTGATTATTGAACTACAGTTGGAAATAAGACACAGGACTAGACAGGTAGGAGGACAGATATATAAGCCACAACTTTTGGCTAGTGATTTAGGTTTTGCTATAAATATATCAATACTTCTTACATGAAAATTATGTACAACATGTCTATTCATGCATGTTGCTTTTATTCTTTCTTCCATGAGTAAAATTGGCAATGATTATCTGTATCTCAAGCACATGAATCACAACTGCCTACATGTAGTGCTCAACAAATATTCATTTGTATTGATGTTAAATGATTTTGGAGCACACAAGCATATTTTAGTCTTATCCCTGAAATGAATATATTTGGTTATCAGTGTTTTACTTACATTAACTGACAAACACAAACTTGAATTTATTTTAAGATCAGAACCTAAAACTGAAATTATTATTATATAAATATTAATACCACAAATTTCTGATTTAATAATCCTCAATCATCATTCATGCACTCATTTCCACAAACCCATAAACTAGGCAGTTTTTTCAGGGTAGAGTGTATAGAAGCCACTTAGACACAAAATTCAATATACCCAGAATGGCCCATGGAATAAGTTGAGATGTTGAATCAAAAGGGACTCATTATACAATTGAAAGCACAATTAATGACAAAATCAGGAAACTGTTAATTTTGTTTCAATTTTTTGTGTTTTTTTTTTCTTAAATTACTGTAAAAGGGTATCAGCTATCATTATGGCTGTTTCCAACAACATGTGGCATTGTTTTTTTTTTCTTAACGAAAGTGACTTAGTAGATTTTTTTCCCTCCTCATCTCCCGATCTCCCTGCAGTAGGAAATTATCACCTGTTTCTTGGATCTCAATCCTCAACTGGCCTGAGACAAGCAAAGAAGTTTTTTTCCCAGCTCCTATTGCACACCTTCTCCTCTTCCTCTGGTATTTTAATGTTGCCTAGGACAAGGATTTTCCTTAAACACATTAACAAAGTCTGTCAGTTCAAAAGTCATAGCTCAGAATTCTCTAGTCACAACACCTGATAGAATATACGTATCTTCTGTCCATTGTCTGATAAATGGCACTCAGTGCATTCTGAACCACAGAGAGGGGCAGCAGGAAAGAATTTAGAGATCAAAAAATGGATCTGAATAACTTCTCTGCTACTTCTGCCCTGTGACTTGGATTGATAGTCTTGGTTTGAGAGTTGGTTATTGTCTCTGAAAATTTATATAATTCTACTTGATTGTTGCATGCAATAAATGAGAAAAATGTGTGGATAGTGAAGAATACTAAATACTCTATAAATAGTAGTTCTGCTTCCCTTTCATTAGATAATTGATTTATAAGATTGTGAGTCTAGAGTTTGTAACAGACAACAGATCAAGAAGCAGGAAAACTAATACTTTTTAGTCTGTCTCTGCATGAAATCCAATATGTAGATCCTATCAATAAGCATAGTCTCAGAGCATAATTAGAAGTCCATTAACACTGAAACATTTTCTGATAGACAGGATCTAATTTGGAAAGGGGCCAGTACCTTTGGGCAATATGAAGCTCCCTAGACAGACAATAAAAAGTATCTCAGACAGAAAACAAATGCTTTGAAACCATTGTAGGAATCAGGCATTGAAGGATGGCATTACAAGGCACAGTTCAATGGAATCAAATGAAAAGCATAGCCAAGAAAAGGCTCCCTGGAGTGCTACCTCAGAAAGAATCATCTCTGAGTTCATATGTTTTAATAAAAAGCATTAGCCAAACAAAGGATATAAATGGTGATATTTTCAACACTGCAAATTCTAAAAACATCAACCTTCTTGGGTAAAAAGACAAACATGTACAATGATTTTCATCATGAGTTCTTCCCAGCTCCAGCTTCCTCTCACAAGATTTGTTCTTAAAGCATAAGGAGACTTGGGGTTCTGGGGCACTTGACCTCTGTACTCTCAAGCGGATTAGAAGCCAAACTCAAAAACCAAGGAAAGTTATTGGTTGTCATGAAAAATAGAAGTCAAAAATTTTATAAGATTGCTTTGTAATGCTGTTTGTTTTGGATATATTGCTACGTTTAAATCCTGACTTCATATACAGTAAGCACATTCCTTAATGTAGTAGGGAAGCAATCTATTTTAAAACTTAACCTTGTCAGATGGTGGTGACACACACCTTTAGTCCCAGTACTTAGAAGGCAGAGGCAGGTGGATCTCTGCAAGTTCGAGGCCAGCCTGATCTACAGAACAAGTTCCAGGACACCCAGGTCTACCCAAAGAAACCATGTCTCAAAAAATAAACAAAACAAAATTACAAAACTTAACCTCTACATTTACATGATGTGAAAGGCAAGTTAAATATTGAAAATCACACTTCAACAAAGGATGAAAGTTGCTTATGGAGTCAGTGGATTTATCAAGTTGTGTGAACATGTGTCTTTGCTGTTGGATAATTCTGGTTTTCTCTCAGTATTCACAGGCACCCATGTTCCACTTTAAACACACTTCCATAGAGCACACGTGACAAACATTTACCAGCGGAACCACAGGCTCGGTGCTGCTCACTGCACACTCAATAACAAGTACATTCTGTTGTTTACAAGTTGCAGAGGTTGCTATGCAACCATATGGAGAAAGGCGGAAATTTCTGGCCACAGACTATGAGCACATGAATTAAGGTGTTAAAATTAAGATTAGGTGAATTTGTACATGCGTGTAGGCAAATACTGCATAAATTATCACACAGTAATAAGCTGTAAGCATAAAGCAGTTTTTTCGGTGAGGAAATAAAATGAGCCATAAGAGGTAGATTTTTTCCAGTTAGAGGCTTGAAAAGTTCTTAGAGTTAATTAGGTTTATCGTTTCACTTGATCGTTCAAATTGCTGCATTGGCATAAAGTACAAAAAAAAAAAACAGTAGGTGGACAGTTAGCATCTAAATTGGGTAGGCAGTTCACACCACTGTAGACCTCATTATTTTCTCTCCATTGTGGGCAGAAAGAATGGAAGAATGCATAGAACTGGAGCTTTGGGAGGAATCGTGTGTGACATTATTGATGACCAGATAGAATATGTGCTATTCAAAGTGGCTTGGCTTTCCATCAATACAATAAATACCTCGGGTGATCAACTTGTAAGTTCTTCTGAGCTCGTTTGGTTCAAAGCATGGGAAGTTCTGGTCGAGGATCATCAGCAGTTTGCTTTTAGATCTCTGGGATTGAGAGCAGCACACAACAGCAAGAGTGTGGGATGGAGCCGGGTGATGGTGGCACACACACGCCTTTAATCTCAACACCAGGGCTACACAGAGAAACCCGGTCCTGAAAAACTAAAAATAAAGGTGTGATCATGATCAAGAAGAGAGAGGAAAAAGATGGACACAAAGACGGGCACAGGGTCCCACTACGTCCTTCAGGGGCGTGCTCCCTGGTGATCTAAAAAATCTTTTGCTAGGCTCCACCTTCTAATTGTCTCTACATCTGATAGCATAAAGCTAGAGCTCAAATCATTAGCATACTGACCACTCTGGAATAGTTAACATTCAAAATGTAGAACAGAAACACCTGCTTTTACACACTTAAAAATTGTGACCTGGCAAATTATTTCATCCTATATGACCTAAATATTAAAAAGCAAAATCGATGTTTAAATGGAAGGAATTTCTGTTTTGCTAATGAAAGCATTTCAATCTTGGGTAGTTCTCAAAGAAAAAAAATTATCTCAGGAAATTATAGTTAAGATTTTAATATTGGAAGGCCCTGAAAGAGTGTTAGTGGGTGGTGAGAGACATCTTACCTGGGTTTCCTAGGAGCAGTCTGGCATCTGGTAAAGCTAGTTTAGCAAAATCATGGCCAGCTGCAAGCCAAGGAGAACAGCCTCTCAAGTGACCAAACCTGAGGAAACCTTGATCCTGAGCTCGAAAAACAGGAAATACAACTCTGTTGTTTAACCAAACCAAGTACAGCAGTTTGAGTGAAAAAAAAAAAAAAACATGCCCCCTATAATCTAAGGCATTTTGAATACTTGGTCCCCCGTTGGTTGTGCTGTTTGGGGACACTTTAACAGATGCAGTGCTACAGAATGTCACTGAAAAGGGTGGGGTAGCAGGGGTGAAATTAGAAGCCATGTGCCATTTCTAGTTCATTTTCTCTACTTCTTGCTGCGCTTCAAGATGTCAGCACTCAGGTTCCTGTTTCTGTCACCATGCTTGCCACCTAGTCCTGTGTTGTGCCTCTTATCACAGCAACATAAATGCAGCTAATATATCAAGTCTGGTACTTTGATGTGGTAGGCACAGTGAAGTAACATGGAAGTTAATACAATCAAAAGCACTTGGACTTTAATTGAGAACTTTCTGAAGATCCTAAGAAACCAGAGACAGTTCTACACTTGGGTATCTCAATAAATTGCAATCCACACTGAAGACAGACGACTGTAGCTGGAGGCTCTTTGTTCATTCCTGGTTTCCCAGACCTGAAATAATCACACAGAAACTATATTATTTGCAATACTGTTTTGACCAATAGCTTAAGCATATTGCTAGCTCTGTATCTTAAATTAATCCATTTCTATTCATCTGTGTATGGACACGTTGTTGTGGCCTACCAGTTAGGCTCCATTAGGTGTCTGTCTCCTGCTTCTGTCTCCTGTGGTGGCTCCATGGCTTCTCTTTGACTCTGCCCACTCTCTAATCCTCTATCTGCTTGGAATTCCCACCTTGCCCTTTTCTGCTAAGCCATTGGCTAAAACAGCTTTATTCATTAACCAATAAAAGCCACACATATACAGACAGACTTCCCATAGCAGACTACAGTGAAGCTAACATTGTAATGAGTAAGTAGCTGTCCCACCTGTTATTCAGAGACGAGATCTCTGTGCTGTTATTCTGTATGAAACAGTGAACTTGCTTTTGCCTGTGTTTGTAAATATGATGGGGTGTCTTCTTGTGTCTTACTTTATCGGTTTCTGAGCTTCCTTAACTGATGCGAGTGTTTGATGATTATTTATATCTAACAAGAGAACAGATAGTTATAAATTCCACCCCAAATCCAAACAATACTAAAGCCTAGAGTTGTATCACCCCAGTTCGATTATGTCAAAGACTATTATTATTCTTGCTCACTTGGGTGAATTTTGGAACAAGGACTTCCATTCGGGTGTGAAAGTAGAGCACATATAAGCTTGAGACAATTTGGTACTGTGTTAGATTTACTGCAGAAGCTGGAAAGGTTTATCTGCCACCCACAGTTTCACCAGGTTTTTTTTTTTTTTTTTTCATTCTGTCATGGGTCTATTTTCCCCACATAGCCCTGTCTCAGCTGAGTAGCTAGGCTGCTCATAAATATACGTGACAAACATACTCCTACTGATTAAATTACCACAACGGTTGATATTTATTCAGTCCTTATTTGCATCATCTTGTCAGTCAATTATTCCATGGAAGAAGAGGGATGCAGATGACCAAAAGAGATCAGATGGCTTTCTGAAAGCCATACAGCAAAGCAGCCAAAACATGATGTCATCTTCTCAACTGAAAGTTCACACGTAATACATTCACCTTTTAATTGTTTGGCTGAGAAAGCAGAGGTGGGACCAGGTTCTTTATGCACCTGCCATACTCTCCCACTTGCTGGGTTGAAAATGTTTAGAAATTTGCTCAGCAACTCCATGCCTCAATTTTCACATGTACAGAATGGAACTTACATGAATAGTTATCTCAGTGGCGGTTTTGCACAGGTAAATCAGTACCAGAAAAGGATCTAGAATAGCACAGGCTTACCGCTACCATCTTTTAAATGTTAGGACATTTTAAAACTGTTGCTTTTCAAAATTCATATGGTGGTGTCTTGATACTCTGACCCTCAACACGTCCCCCTATTTAGAGAGGAGCACTGTTATGAGCTGATCTGCAAAATGTCCCATTGGCTCATTTGCTACCCATCTTATGGTTTCTTGAGAACATTAGACCCTTAGACATGGCTGGGAGAAGTGGAGTACTAGGGACAGAAGCTGAGAAGTACCTTGTCTCTGGGCTCTTTCTCTCTCAATCTTAGTATTCTATTGCGATGAATACCTCCATCATATGCTCACACTATAATGTTCTTTCCAACCATGTGAGATCAAAAGAGCCTTTGAAACCACCTTGAAGTATGAGCCAGAATAAATGCCCAAGAGATAAAAGAATCATGAATTGGAGGTGGAGCTACATGATGAAACTCTAAGAGAAAGCTAAGAAATCTTGCGTCTTTAAGCCTGGTGCCATTATGGGATGGATATGGCCATAGATAGGTGAATTTATTGAAACTGTGAACTTGTGAAAGCGTGGGGGTTATTTATTGGTTTTCTCACTAAACCACATTCAATCAGTGACTATTATTTAGATCTCACTACTATCATAAAGAGAATTATCACTAATTAAGTGGAGGTTAAAAATATAAAAAAATGTGTTTCTCTTTCATCTAAAATGATGATTCTAAGACAATATCTACTGTGCTCCATGTCACCATTCTTGACTATCATATGGTTTTCTACATGATAGAAATTGGATATTTTCTCAAGAAACTCTCTGGCTAGCTAACATGGAAAGACTGCTAAAGCACCCAGGACTGTGTCCAGCATAGCACACAGCTCCTCACTTATATATTTTTAAGGACAATATAACCACGTGACAACACCCACACTAGAACACTTACACATTTCTAGCTGGGGCCAGGAAAGAAGGATGGAGCTGGCCTAATGTCACTTGATATACTCATGCTAAAATAACTTATAAGAAAGACACACAGGAAAGAAAATGTGTTATTCTACAACTTATTGAAAATTTTCCATGCTTTCGTTCTCAGTGAATAAATGTCAGCATAACAAAATAACTCTCAATCACTACTTTACATAAACATTCTCAGAATAGTCTAAGAACAATATTAAAGTGCATTCAATCATACTGAAATAATGTAAAATGAAGAATTAATCACCATTGCATAGTCCATGAGATATTTAATCAAAATAAATACTTCAATTATCTTGTCTTTTTTAATTAGTCAAAAACAAAATTTCAAGCCAATTATATACAATTCCTTGTTCTTTAATATTGTTTTCTCGTTTTACACATAGCAATTGCAAACATCCAAAAGAAAACTTTTTATCTAATAAAGATTATATATTTTGTGGTTACCTAGGTAATAGCCACTGTAATTCTTGAACACATAATTGGTTTGAAATTATATTCATAATTGGCACACACTATAGGTTCAGATCTCTATTTAAATATAGTCTTAACTTAATGTGTTAGTCTTCAAATTATTTATCCATCAAAACCAAAGAGGCATATTTATTTAATTACTCTATAGACTTTGTTAATCTTTCTAAGTTCAGAAATTTTATCATTGTCTAAAAATGAATGTGTGTGTGTGTTTGCTTGTGTGTGCTTGCCTATGTGTGCATAAGAAATGTTAACAGCTATGTTAACAGTTCTGTTAGAAAAGAAATATCAAGTACAATTATATGTTAAAACTACATAAAGAAAGTGAAGGCTGGAGAGACAGTGCAACAGTTAAAAACATTGACTTTTCTCTCTGAGGACCCATATTCAATCCTCAGTACCTACATGGTAGCTCACAATGGTCTGTAGCTACATTTTCAGTGAACCCAATTCCCTCTTCTGGCTTCCACAGACATACAGCATGCATATGACACACACACATGCAAACAAAAAGCATCCATACACATAAAAATATGTAAATCTAGAAAAAGGAGGAAAGCTAGGTTTAATAGCACCACATATCTTTTCTAACACAGAGAAGTCAGGATTAGCACAAGTTCAAAGTCAGCTTGGAAATCAAAAAGTCTTTGAGGCCAGTCAAGACTACATAACAGTACCTTGACAAGAACTTTAAGTCTTTGAAGAAAGAAATTGAAAAGGATACCAGAAAATGGAAGGATCTCCCTTGCTCTTGGATTGGGAGGATCAACATAGTAAAAATGGCAATTCTACCAAATGCCTAGCACTTTTTAAATAAAAATTTTAATTTCTAGACAAAGATGTTTAAAAATATTACAAATGAACCTCTTCTCCCTCACTGTACAAGAGCCACGAGATCTTTTACTTTGCTCTTAGACTATCATCACCTGTGTTTGCAATGTTCTCTACCTAAAATCTCTCAAATTTGTTGCAGGATTAGAACCTTCTTACTCTTCAAAACCCAACTCCAATCCTCTCATCATGGAAGTCTTTTTTCATTATTTATTTATCCCGGATTTTGTTCATTGTGGTAACTGAAATCCAAAAACTAAAGCTGTCTAACTCCCAAGGTATAGCACAGGGCTTCCCATACAGTACATCTATCTCATGAGTGTTCTTTGTTTCCTAAATTTATCTCTCCAAGATTGTAACCATTTTTCTCACTAATTTTGAGAATAAATTGTAGAAAAAGGTAATTTTGTAGGAACTGAATCTTAAACTAGATTTTTTTACTAAGAACAAAAGACCTTATGTTTCTTGTTTAGCACAATTTGTCTAAAAAACAAGACACATTTTTGGAGTCCATGTATGTGCAGTGAAGGAACTAAAGAATCATTAATGCTATATTTAGAGATCATATACCTCTTTATCAAAAACTGTGCTAGGAGTTCAGGAATTTTTGTTTGTTTGTTTGATTTAGTTTTAAGTTTTGTTTGTTGGTGTTTATTTTTGTTTTTTGATGAGGGTATGTTTCATCTTACAGCTTATAGGTCCATCATGAAGAAAAGTCAGGATGGGACTCAAGGCAGGAAACTGGAGGTAGAAGAAGAAGCTCAAGCCATGAAAGAATGCCTCTTACCGACGCTAGAATTTAATCAGTTAATCACTAATAGTTAAATAATAATTCGAGTGTAGAATAAGAAAATGCATTATAGGAACTAGACCTTAAACTATTTAAGGAAGTAAATAGAACTTTAGAATTATTAAAGAGATATTAGATGTTCAGAAGGGTCTTCAACAACTAGTATGGAGAAGGAAGATGGATAGCAAAGCAGGACCATGGAACGGGAGCAGTTGGGAAAACATACTACAAGCTGTTACCTCTGCTAGTTCATACCCAAGTAACTTGTGATGGACACAGAGCTAGGGAGAACCATTCAGAAGCTAATCCCACTGCAACAAAGCCAAGTTGGGAGCCACAGCATCTACATACATTTTATTTGGATTTGAAAACAGTGCTGGTCAGAAAAGACCACAGCAAGTGCCGAAACTGGTGTAGGGAAAGAGGAGGACACAATGGGGCCCAACAGGTACCTCTATGTCTTTGACTTCAGATAACCATGACAGCCTTCAGGAAAATGAAGTCTTCTGGATTCTATTTGTAGGCAACTCTAACCTGAAATCACACATGAAAAGGTTTGGGAGAACATAAATAATTGCCGAAACCACAAATGTATGCTTAATGTTTTTATTACTCAATGGAGGTTGGATATCTTTCAAGGTTTGTCCATGTAGTCCTTCTTCAGCTTTTTTACTTAAAATATTTAGAATTGACTAGATATCAACTTTCTACCTGATATCTTCTCATGGGTGTCAAATAAACATTTCATATGTAACACCAAGAAATCTAAGTTCTTGCCCTAATCCTACCCCAAGTACAGCTGAACCCAACCCCACCTCTTAACCTGGTACAGCTCTCTTAACTGGAAGACACCCTTTACCACAACTTACAAAGGATGTTGCGTGCTACACAGTCTAGCCTTTTCTCCATCTTTGCCATTAACTGATAACAACTCCATTCCTTGACCCTGGATGCTCCACTAAAAGTGACCTTCTTTGTATGTTCATGCCAAGTATATTCAAGTGGTTGCTTGCAGATGTTGCTTCTGCTTCTTATGTTCCTGCCTCATCATGATCTGACTCTTCTCATACAAGAAGTGCTGGCACCTCTTGGACAGGCCAGTTCTAAAGCACCTACACAGTCTGTATTATGAGCTTCTATATTCATTGAAATTGTATATCATTTGCTAAAATACTTGGAAACTTGTCTCCACTAATTTAAGTTTCATGAAATCAGGAATGATGTCACCTATGTTCTTATCTTACAGAACGGAGATTTGCCTATTAAGCATCTATCAAATATATATGCACATCATCCCTCTTGAACAAAGAACTAGAACGATAAAAAATACTAGTGAAAAACATTTCTGGGAGTGTGATAATGAGATGATTAACCATCATTTTCCCTGAAGCATCATATGTTGCTATATATTCAGTCAATTAATGTCTATTAAATTGCTAAGTACTGTCTAGAAACATGCAAAACATTTGGCGTGATCCTGACATCAAATGGCTTTCCATTTAGACATGTAGACAACTGTACACACAGGAAGCAAAGTGGGTGTCAGGTGGAAAGTTGTACGTGCCGGAGAATGGCTGACACACATGAAAGTAATATCTGTTGAAAAGTTCAAATGTATTTATTTCTTAGGACAATTACTGAAAACATATTTTTGTTTCTATCATCATAACAATGTCATCGCATTTTTAAAAATATCAATGCTAATTTAAATGTATAATCAAGAAAAAAATTTTGAGAAACTCTTTTACAAAACCGAGTCAGCCAATTCAAAAAGAACAAAGTTTTAAAAAATGGAAGTGACGTCCTCAAAGAAAAAAAATATTTTGGACAGAGAATGAAACTAGTGTTTTGAGCAGAAATGGGCTTTTCTATTTGTTGCAATATACACATTTGGGGGATTATTTGAAAGCTACTCATGTTTTATAGCTGTAATTTTAGAATAAAAGAGTTCACTGCCTATTTCGAGTTACAGAGATTTGTACCACCAGTGCCATTTTTTAAAGCTATTAAAATTCTTCTTCTAATGTAACTCTCTGTAGTCAGAAATTCTGAGTTGAGCCTACACAATGCAATACAAATATAGTGATTTTTTTTAAGCACTGTGTGAATGGGATTCACAAAATCATTTATTCTTGTTAGAAGCCTTGTAAGACCAGCAGCTATGAAAAAAATCTGTACTAGGAAAAAGACCATAGAAAAGGAAAGAGTAAAAGAGACAAAAAAAAAGAGTAAAAGAGACAAAAGTTGACTCCTTTTGAAAATAACCAGCCTACGTATCAACCAATAGAAATATTTTTTTAATTATGTTTAAAAGAAGTGGCAGGGAGTGACCTGCAAAAGACAATTCTCTATTCGTTCTTCACTCCCTCCTCCACCCACAGTCCCTTACTCACTCCATACCCACAAAACCTCTGCAAGATATAGTCTTGAAGTCATTCTGTACGGTCGGATCACCATGGTAACCTACAACCCAAGCTATATTATATCTCCAGAGCAGCAAGGACATTCCTTTAAAGAGAAAAGAATGCATGTAGGTCACACACAGTGGGAGAGAATATGATTCAAAAAGAAAAGATTCATTTCCCGAGATGTGTAAGCTGGATGTTGTAGGCATGAAAACACTCGAACAACAAAACCTTGTTGAGCCTTTCAATATAAGGAAACATACACAATTTTAACGCCAGCTACTACAACTGGAAGTTCTTCTAATGTGATAAGAAGGAAAAAACAAAATAAAAACTTAGTGATAGAGTTTAGAGATATGTTTAGCTACGTAACACAGAATGTTGTTTTTCTCTTTTAAAACCAAGTGGAAGATATATTTCACTTGCCTTCCAATAGAAGTACAAAACCTTTTGTATGGCATGTGTGTGTCGGGGGGAGAGGGGGGTTATGACAGTTTAGTGTGCACATATGTGTTCATGTGTATGGAGGTCAGAGGTCAACCTTGAGTATGGTTCTTTAGGGACCACCAATCTTGTTTGTGAGACAAGATCTCTCCCTTTGCCTTGGGATTGCTGCTTAGGCTAGGCTGACCAGCCAAACTAGTCCAATCCCACCTGACTCTGCCTTCCCAG
>NC_022024.1:19401260-19416313 GCF_000317375.1 Microtus ochrogaster
ATTTCCATCCTAGTTCCTTAGAAGCATGATGTTGTTTTAACTTCAGCACAATGGCTGGTCCCTTTTTCCCAACCCAACGCAACATTTTCTTAGAGACCACAAACATCTTTTCTTCGTGTGTTATGTAGAAGGCATTGGTAAAATTTGCTCTCACATAAGGAGAGCTGTACTTCACTCAACATTAAAAACCATACATCTGTATGAGAAACAGATATGAAAAAGATTAAGTCGAATAATACTGTGAAAAACCTACAAAGTGTTCATTTGATAGACATTTTGTATGTGTTTGCTTTCTTAATCCTTTCATCAACCTTGACATACACATACGAGTTCCTCACTTTTTTTTTTCAATGAAGAAACTAAAACACAGAAACGCTCACCAAATTTCCCCAGGGCACACCACTATTGCATGTTGCACACAGAATTTGAAGAGACAAATTGGCTCCAGAGTTGGTGCTCTTATCTCCCATACTGAGATAAACCTGTATTATCTGCACATATGATAACAATATTTCAAATCTGCTGCTACCTATCATTCTGTAACAAAAGGCTTACAATAATAACCATTGATCATTTCATGTAGGTTTTTAAAATTAATTAGTATAAATTTATCACCAAATACAACATACCACTTTGAGTGCTAACCAGAGATGATGGAATACCACCATCTTGCCATTTTAATTCTTCTTTAAAATATCATTTATACTATTTTAAGCTATTCTTTAATTCTAAGAAAAATGTAATCTATTTGGAAGCTATCCAATATCTCACTATGAATTAATCTCTCTCACTCTACAATCATGCTATTTAATCAAAAATTAATTTCCTTCCAGAGTGACTTGCTAAGGATTTGCTAATTTTGATTTACTTTTCTGAAATTTAATTGAACTCAGCAGTCAATCGCTCCTCTCTTCAAGCCTGAGATAACAAAGTACATTTTTTACTCACCCACCCCCAGATTTATCATCCTTCAAACCTGCACTGTTTTTCTTTAAAAATTGTTTTTCTTTTTCTACAGTGATTAAAGCAATTAAAAGGGATAAACAGCTCACCATTGGGTGATTATTCATGAAGTTTTGCTACTTTTAAAATGTTAGGATAATTTTCCATCTCTTCTAATAGGCTTCTGTGCCAGTTAAAAATATAATAATGTATGTCAGTTTGAAAATGAAATGTCAACTGCGAGTTTATGTCTTGAAGGCTTAGTCAAGAACTGGTAGTCATAGGCCTGGAGGTGGCAGAAGCCCTAATAATTGGGTAAGTCACAGGAAGTGCATTTTCTATGGGTATTTTTTTCGGGGGCCCCTCCTTGTCTTTCACTCTTTTTACTTCCTGGAAGCCATGAGCTGACTCTCCTCCTCCACAGTCTTCTCTCTCCCTACCAGTCTGTTCACTCCAGGTCTAAAGAGAAGGAAACAGTCAACACATGGTCTCGAACTCTGGAGCAATGACCCAAAACAAACTTTTCTTCCAATAACTCACTTGCTTTAGCTATTTTGCCTCAGTGGAAAGATAAAACACTCAGCATGAAAATCTTTAACACAGTCTAGTGTCTCGGACAATTCAGAGCCATCTGCCATCTCTTTTCCCTGTTGTTCGCTACAATCCATTGGAAATAAATGATGATATTGATGCTACCTAATGCTAAAGCAGAAATGTGGTGCGAGGCGCTTGTGGAATTGTGAAAAGCTGTTAGAAAAATTTGAGTAAACTACTTAAGCCTGCTGCTTAATGAGGTATAGAGAGACCAATCCTACATTAACAAAAGAGTTTCTGTTTCAGGGACTGATGGGAAGATATAGATTACAATGGAAGTTAGGTGGTGACTACAGGAAGCTTACTATGTCATCCTCCCAATAGTTGTATATGATTGAAATATTATAAAATGAAAATAAAAGATGAGATAGGAAATAAAACATAAAATAATTACGTGCCCTGGTGTATACAGAGATATTTAGGATGCAAATGAATGCCAAGTATGCTTGCACATGATTTATTGAAACTAAATAACAACTTGAACAAACTTTGTTTTTAAAAAAGTAACATGCTAGACAAGGGATCATCCTTCCATACCTTCCATATTTTACTGTCTTTATTTGGTGTTATCACTTGTATAAAAAAATACAATCCAGTTAAACCAATACAGCCTGGTCATCATTCTGAGTGCCAAGCAACAGTTAGCAAGGGTACCACCCACTTCCAAATAAATACACAGAGACTTTTTCTTACTTATGAACTCCCAAGCTTTTTCTCTTTAACTACATTTTCCTCTTGGTTTTTTTTTTTTTTTTTTTTTTTTTTTTTTTTTTTGGTTTTTCGAGACAGGGTTTCTCTGTGGCTTTGGAGCCTGTCCTGGAACTAGCTCCGTAGACCAGGCTGGTCTCGAACTCACAGAGATCCGCCTGCCTCTGCCTCCCGAGTGCTGGGATTAAAGGCGTGCGCCATCCTCTTGGTTTTTTTACTTGTCTTTATTCTGTATATCTTTCCTTCTTATTCCATGACTGGCAGTGTGGCTGGGTGGCTGCCCCTGGTATCTTCCTCTTCTCCTTTTCACACTCCTTGCCCTTCTCACCCAAGCCTAGATTTCTTTTTCTACTTATTCTCTCTGTGTGCCTGTCATGCTAGGCTTTCTCTAACCTAGCTAGTATCCATTCAGCTCATGCACATGAAGTCAATGAAAAGACAGTATAACATAATTCTAACGGAATGAAATGAGGACATGACCACTCCAAGGTATGGCTGAGGAAAAGGTTTTTTTTTTATTTTACATATGAGAGAAAGTACAGACAGAGACATCTGGATGAATCCAGAGCAGGGAGAGGATGTAGTAAACTAAAAAGGACTAGCAGGGAGGGTGGGAAGGCCAAATGTTCAGGATCATGTAGGAAGGAGAAGCTGGGGGAAGGGGGACAGGACTGCAGAAGTTTGGGGAGGGCGTGAAAATAGCTGAGAGATGCTACTGGCATTGAGTGAGCCAGGCCAGCAGACACTTTAATATGCTAACAGGCACCACGGTTAGCCATTTGTCCCCAGTTTCCTTTGGACCTGACACTAACTGCATGGTATCCTGTAAAGGGCAATAACGCAAGAACAATAAAGTATCACAGGTTTCCCAGGAGTTATGGGGAAAAGATGAGTACACAAGATATGGAAGACTGGAAGACAGTGAAATTATCCTGTGTGGTGTGATAGTAGCCATGGGTCATGTTACAGAGGCTCAAATCTATAGACTATACAACGTGAAGAAGGAGATGCTAATATAAACTGTGAAGTCCTTGTTAATTAGGGCATGACAATGTAGAGTCATTACTTGTAAGTTATATACCACTCTGGAGTGTTGATAATGAAAGAAACTGTGAGTGACAGAAGTCAGAGAATAGAGAATCTGAAATTCATAAATTCTTCCATGAGCCAAAAACTGCTCTATCGATGAAAATCTATTAACTTATAAATAAAGAACACTGGATCAAGTGTCAAATGACTTCAATTTATTCTCTAAGTGCCTATGCAAAATATGTAAGGAACAAAAGGACTGAACTATGTTGAAATATGATAATAAAACTTTGTTCCAAAATAAGAATAACCTATAGTGTATATAGTGAATATGTATAATAATGATTTCAAAGGTAGATCTGTCAAGTTTCCATTTAAAATAACAAAAATTTAATTCTCTAGGGTATAAAATGTCTGACATAACTAAGCATAACTGATTCAAATAAGGTATAAAAGACATGTATGTCACTGTGTAGGGATATAGCAATATGTGAGTATGATATTACCCCAATAGGCTTTATTCCCAAGAATGAAAAAATATAAACACCACAAATTATTCTAATAGCTTTTCTTTTAAGTCTATATAAAAATCCTCACTGTACATTATACTGTAAACGGAATTAATATTCTCCATTTGAGATGCAAATGATTGTGACTCACCCATATCATTTGAAACATTTAGAGACAAGGAGTATTTTATCATACAATCTAAGTAGGAAGTGGAAAACACTCTAGATCAATGATTCTCTAAGTATGGTCCTTGGATCAGTACTCTGATAACTTCTAGTGTTTCTAATCCTGTGTCTAATTAATCAAATATCTTGGGAATACAGTCAGATAATCTGCTTCTTAAAGCCCTCCAGTTCTTTCTGAGCCCTACTAAAGTCTGAGAAGTCATACTTTAAATATTTTATATGACAATACACTTAAGAGGCTGGGGAGATGATCAGTGGTTAAGAATGTTTGCTGATCTTTCAGAGAACCTGAGTTTGGTTCTCAACACCCTCATTGGTCACCTAACAACTACCTGTAACTCCAGGTCCATGGAACCTGATACCCTCATCTAGCCTCTGCAAGTACCTTTACATATATGACAGATACACATGCACATACATAAAAATTAAATATAAAAAGATACATTCAACACATTGTAGATACTTATGACAAATACTTAGAAGGCTGCAAGAGAAAGCACAGAACAACAGTTCCAGAAATAAACTTGTACAATAACTGTGGAGTGCCTGGATGCTGAAATCAAAGCACTGTGTGATGGCTATTCTTGATTGTCAAAGTGACTGCATCTGGAATTAACTAAATCCCCAAAAGTAGAGGGTATACCTGTAAGGAATTTTGCTTAATATAAAGTTGGAGGATTCACTTCTAATCTGGATCTTTAAGACAGGAATACATCCCTTTAATCCAGATCCTTCAAGCTGGAAAAACCCACCTCCCATCTGAGCCATGCCTCCTGCTAGAAGCCTATATAAGGACATGGTAGAAGGAAAATTTTACCCTTTGCCTACCAGCAAGTTCATTTCTTCACTGACATCAGAGCCTACTTCTTTAGAAATCCAGGACACATTCAAGACAAGATGAGACATCCAGCTTCATTGATTAGAATAACTACTGGATTCTTGGACTTTTGTTTATAACTAGATAATTAGTCATTGTTAGATTAGCTAGACTACATACAACCTGTAAGTCATTCAAATAAATCCCCGTTCTACTCTCTCTCTCTCTCTCTCCCTCTCTCTCTCATGCACGCATGCATGCAAGTACGCACACGCACGCGCGCGCGCGCACACACACACACACACACACACACAGATTCATTCTCTAAGTTCAGTCTCTCTAGAGAACTCTGACTAATACACACCATTACTGTCTAAAAATATGTATATCTCAATATCAAAACCAGAGAGCAAACCTTATGTTTTCATGCAGTTTCTCAAAGAATTTAACAAAGAGCGCAGACACAAAGGCTGAGCCTATTCCACAAGTCTCACTGCCTTTGGTTGATAAATAATAGAATGAAACCAGAAATACAGATGCTATCTGTTGACATTCAATGAACAGCATAGCTAAATCAACACCTGGACATGGGCCATTCCACTGTGACGTAGCCGTAATTGTTATTCGGATCCAAATTTATAGTCAAAGCTATATTCTTATAGCTAAGAATGGATAAGAAAATAGAGCATTTAGAAGTTATTTGCAATTTTTAAAAGTAAATTATTACCAACATTGTAAACTGCCACATGGTCACATGGCCAATAAATGAGTCAAAGAGTTTGCATCTTCTAACTCCTGGGTCAATGCTTACTCCAATACACTTTAATTCCCCTTATATATGTCTTCTGAGGATACTAACAGCAACACAGCATGATTGAACAAAATGATTCCACACTGGAGACAAGAGAGTAATGTGAACGTGTGGCAAACAGGGACAAGCAATGGCCAAGAGAGAGGTTTTAAATAACTATCACAGTCAACTGAAGATTTTGTGAGGCTAACACAGTTCCATGGATAAGTTAGTGGGAACAGGCTTGATTACACTAAGATAAACAGTACCAGAATGCCGATGACTTAAACAATAATGCCTGATCTCTTGCTCCTTGGAGAGATGGATGGGTGCCTCCATTTGCCTTCTCGTCACTCCAGAACCAGAGCTAATGAAGCAGCTATTAGCTGTAACATCACTGATCATGACAGCAGAGGAAAATCATACTCTGGAGAGTCTCTTACTGCTCTGTAAGTGATACACATCACTACTGTTCATACCTCATTGACCTGGCTAAGTCTCATAGTCTCACAGAGCCATAATGAGGTTTGGAAGTGCTGGTCTATGATACACATATAAGGTGGAAAGCAAATCAAAGTGTTGGGGTGAGGGGTGACACTACTCATGATTACAAAAGCATCCAACTTAAATTAATAAAAATGTTTTGGGGTTTGGGGTTTTTTGTTGGTTTTTTTTATTAAAAGCTTGGAATTAAAAGTCAAAACAACCAGTTGGGATAGTCTGAGCAATGCTGGTGTAAGTTTAGTATCTGCAAATAAACAGGGATATGAAAAAAAAAGTGACCAACCTTTCAGCAGAAAGTGAGGTAGACTGTTATGTACAATTAACAGTCTTAATTAATATGATGGTACTATATCCTTAATATCTCTTTATCAAGTGAGCTGCACTATAGGTTCTAACATTGTATGTTAAATTGGTACTTCCTAAAATGAAGGGGTTAAAGAGAGACTGGGTATGGTAGTGCATAGCTTTAATCCAAACATAATCCCAGCACTAAGGAGGCGGTGGCAGGCAGACCTCTGAATTCAAGGCCAGCCTGGTTTACATAATGAGTTCCAGAACAGCCAGGACTTCAGCCCTTGTTTTGGGATAAATAAATAAATAAATAAATAACCTCATGGATTTCATTTTGTTATTTCCCCTTTCTATAAAAACACTGATAGAAATTATTTTGAGCTTTAAATAAGGGTCACAATATGGGAAATAATATAAAACTTTATCTTAAAAGTTAAAAACTTGAATACTGTTAATATAAGAGAATATTAGTTAAGATAGAATAGTTTCTGTTAAATTTGTTTTCTTGGAAAAGCAAGCAAACAAGCAAAAACTGGATGGATGATTGTTTAAAAATTGATAAAATGTCAATTTACCAATCAACTGACTTCTGAAGCTTAAAATATTACCTTAAAATGTATATGTGAGAGAATTCTTATTAACTTATGTACATTGGTGTTTCTTTTTTCTACATGAGGATGTCAGGTACCCTAAGACTGAGTTACAGTTATGAGCTGCCATGTGGGTTCTGGGAATTGAACCTGGGTCCTCTTGAAGAACAGCCATTGTTCTTAACCGGTGAAACATCTCTCCAGCCCTGAGATGTTTTTTCATGTTTCATGATATTTAAACAGAAAATGAAAAAAGTAGAAATCATTGAGCATTCAAATTACTTAAACAAAACAAATAAGTAAATAAAATTTTCACTTTTAGAATGGAATTTCTACTACTTCTATGAAACAAAATAAAATACAAAAATAATTCCTTAAAATCCTTAACATAATTTTTGAAGGAGTATTTCAGGTTAATAATACATGTCTTTGGATTCATTACAAAACAAGAATTATGGGAAATAGCTCTTATTGTTAAGCTCATATGTTAGAAAATCATCTGGTTTACACTATAAAAAAAATCAGACAACCATTGATGAAGGCTGTCAGACAAGTCAAATTGTTAGTATGGCCTGAACATTACCCAAAGGAGGAAGTAATTTGACCAGAACTGCCAAAAATATGCCAACCACTTCAGTGACTGCTTGAATAAACATGAAATAATATTTATATGTACTAATTAAATATAAGATTTTGTGATAGATTATAAGGTTCCATCCAGCGCTATTTTATATTAGTCAAATGGGCAGTAATGTTTTTCAACATAAATACGAAAATCTGCTTTTTAAAGAGTGTAGCAAGAAAATATGGTATTAATTTCCTAAAGGGAATATTTAATGATCTAAAGAAAAGCATGTGCTGCCTGCCATATGATTATGCTTTGATAATTTGTGTCCCTCTGTAATCTTTTACTTTTCAGTAGCAAAACATCTCTCTCTAGACAAAGAATTTAAGTCTTTTCCTTTTGTAATTATATATTATTAAAATATGATGTTCCTATGCTCCAGTTCAAGTATGTCCACGCAAACCTACAAGCCATAAACATAAGCAAACTGATTTCCTGTGGTGTGTGGTTCTCGGCAATGAGGGGGTATTGATTCGCTTTAAAAATAGTTGAGTGTCTCCTTGGTGCCCTACTCTATTTTAAGCATTTAAAATTCAGCTGGGGACATGGTAGACAAGTTCTCTGCTTCAGTTAATACTATTAACTAGCAGGAAAATGTTTTTAAGTAGACAAGTAAGTCTTGTCTTATGCAACATAGGGGCTCTAAAGAACCATTAAATAGGATACTATGGGGATAAAACAATGCAACTCCACCTATCAGGAATCAGATTCCAACAGCCTCTTTTCACATTCCTTCCTCACTTCAACAAAACACCTTTCATTGATAGCATCTATTTCCTTTTTCTCTCATTTATTAACAGTTTTAATTCCACAAGGGAAGCCTCTGCCTGGTGCCATTATTGGGGCTAAGTAAGAACTTGATGGTAGAGAGGTCATAGGTCTTAGGGAAGAACCTATCCTGCTAAGTGGGCATAAAATGAAGCTTTTTTAAATATAGTTTTATTGTTATGCCCATTGATTAATACATCTCCCAGCCCTTTCAGAAAAAAAGAAGTTTCTTTTACCAGTAGGTGGCAATTAACACAGAGACCCATAACTAATATATGAGCAGAAGATAAGAGACAGAGAAGTCTGAGCACTAAAAGGGACATCTATGCCACACCTGTCTTCCTAAGGTTTGGGGATCATCACAGAAGAGGAATAAGCAAAAGTCAAAGGCAGTGGTTGACTACAGCAACACAGTCTTTTCCAGGCATAGCATATGAGCCCATATACTTGTCATAGCACATATAAGATCTTCACAAGACCCAGATGAAACACAACTCCAGCATAGAAGAAGGAGGTGGTTGTGAAGCTCTTCCTGTAGCTGAAGAACTATTGGCAATTGATGATTGCTGGCGAGAGAGTTTTTTTTTTTTTTTTTGAAGGATGTGGGCTCCAAGAGGTTACCCATGCTCCAGGAGATGGTCCTATATCCAGACACATGCAGGCAACAGTAAGTGTATGCAGCTGAGAAAACAAGAAACAAACATGAAATTGGGAAGTGGGGGGGGGGGATGTTGAATAAAACAACATGGGAAATGGACTTTCCCGAAACATGCCATATACACATGTATACATGCACAAAATTATCAAATAATTAAAAGACAATTTTTTAAAGAGTAGGTTTAATTGCATTGGTGATCGTAGCAGCAGCAATGGTGCAACTTTGAAAAGTAACAAAGAAAAACATTAAACAAGAAAAACTCAGAGAGATGCCTGGAAATGTGTTGGAGACATGGGCATTACATTAGACTAGGCTACTGATTGGGTGATTCCTTCACTTCCTAAGGTCATCAGAGGTAGACTTAAATAATCTTCAGTTTTCATGGTTTATGATTATGATGTCTTTAATGGTTACCCTTGATTGTCACCCTGATGGGATGAAAATCACCATGGAAAAACATTTGCAGATATATTTATGAGGTTGCAAAGAAGAAAGAATCTCTGAGAATGTGGGCAATACCATTCCATGGGCTTGGATAATGGCCTAAATATGAAGGACAAAGCGAGCTGAACACCAGCCTTCAGCCAGCACTCTCTGCCTTCTGACTGTGAACATGTGTAATCAATTGTCTCACACCCTACTACTGTGGCTTCCCTACCATGATTGACTACACTTTCAAACTGTAAGCCAAAATAAACTCTCCCTTCCTTAAGTTGCCTGGTCAAGCCGTTATTAAACTCGGGGATCATATCCTATACCCCAAGTCAAGTTTGGCCACCTTTCTCGTGTTTTCACCTACTAATTTGGCTCTTATAATTTACTCACTGAAGAAGTGTGGCCAAATTAACAGAGAAAAACGTAAGAAGAGTTATTCAATGAGACCACATCAGGAAGATGGAAAAGAGACATGGAACTCCACCACATCCACCTTTAGTGGAGGTTTGAAAGTGAGTTTAAAGTTTAAATAAAGGGGACTGAGTGATGGCTCAGTCATTAAGAGGACTTGATGCTCTTTCAGAGAATCTTGGTCCAGTTTTCAGTATCCGTTTGGTGTCTTATAACCATCCATAACTCCAGTTCCAGGGGACCTGATGTCCTTTTATCAATTCTGCAGCCACCAGGAATGCACATGACGCACACACATACATGCAGGCAAAACTTTCATTCACAGAAAAAAAGATTAATAAATCTAAAACTTAAATAGAGAGTCACGGATGTGTAGACCTAAGCAGTTGAGAACAAGGTGTGGTATTTCCCACCACTGATCCATCACCCTAAATTTTAGCCTCATCTTTTAAAGTGATCTGGTTAGTGATGAGAGCTATAATAATTCTCTTTCCAGGAGACAAGTTCTCCCTCTGGCCAGGGCCTTTTTCTCCTCTTAACATGTGATTCCTGTGGACATTTCCATTTCTCTGCAGCCCACTGTTTCAAGAGTCTGATGGAATGTGAACAGTGCCTCTAACATATCTTCATTTCTGCCAGGCAAGCTCCAAGCATTGAATAAAGTAACATGCTATGCAAGATGGACATCTGAACTTAACAATAAGGGGAAGAGAGAAAATTGGCAGGGGCTTCCTTGTTTCACTCATGTGTGACCTACATAGTCATATCTGAAATCGCGAAAGCGATGCTAGATGCCCTACAATTCCTGTCGTCCTCAATAGTTGTACTGAATACTATGCAAGATAGAGGAGAGACTTTTTTCCACCAGCTTAAGTGGGACTTATAAAAGTAGATTCTTGAGACCACTGAAGTGTTGCTAAAAGGCTTTCTGAGAATTGAACTCAACTAATTGAAAGACAACCCAAGATATTTCCCTAGAGGTACACCAGATAGATTTGAAATGTAAAGGGTTGCTGAATTCCTAGAGGTATCGTCTTTTGAATGAACTTCAAAATGGAAGTGCTCACATTAGTGCTAAAATGCCTAATACTGGTTAATGTCCACAGCAGAGCAGAACAATTGGGAAATTGTTTTCAAGTACACTTCTAAGACTAAAGGGAATATTTACATAGCAAGCTATTTGTTGTTTAAGTATACAGATGACTATTAATAAATATAATTTGTAAAGAATAATGTGTTGTATGTTATGAGATCTCTTACATGTGTATTATTCATATTATAAATTGCTTACAACAATGTTCAATCATCAAACATAAAATATTAAATGGGAAACCATTCACTAATTTTTCAATTCTACTCCATAGCTCTACCACCTTGCCAAAAATATCTAACAGATATGGCCAACAACTTTAAAGAATATACCAAATACTTTTCTGTGCTTTTCTTTGCATATGGTCAACAAGGTTTAAGAAAATAGGGTCAAAAGCGCAGGAATTTCTGGGACACATATATTCACAATTGCCCCCAATGCTTCCATGAAGTCAATTCTGATGCAGGCCAGAAACCATCTGCAGCTCACTATGCTCAGAGGAAACAGCCAAAATTCTCTGTCAAGTTAGTGCAGAGGGGAGATGAACTAACTTCAGAGTAACTATAAGCCCCCTCCACAACCTTGTGCAAGCACCTGTCCCTACACTTACTACTACAGGTCCAAGGCTTAAATACAAGCTTTCCAGTTAAGACAAGAAAGGAAATCATAAAGAAGAGAGGGAAAGAGAAAGAGAACACTAAAGGGTGTGAACTGTTAAATTAATTAGGAGAAAAGAAAGTGGAAGAATGAGAAAATGGATTATGGTGGTGTCATGGTTAAGCAGAAGGGAAAAGAGTCAACCGAAAATGATCTCACAGCAGCAAATCCCAAAGAAGGGAAAAACACATACAATAACATCACCGAAAACTAAAATAACAGAAACTAGCAATCACTGGTCATTAATATCCTTTACTATAAATGGATTCAACTCACCTATAAAATGACACAGGCTAACAGATTGGATATGAAAACAGAATCCGGCCAGCGCAGCTCTGCCAGAGTTGCAATGAGACCGGCCTACCGAGTTCCCCACTTGGCTGGGCTTTCGGGTCCTAGGATTTGTTCCAACAATCTGTTAAAACATGGTGGATTACTACAAAGTTCTGGGCATTCAGAGACATGCTCACCTGAGGACATTGAAAAGGCGTATCAGAAACAGGCACATAAATGGCATCCAAACAAAAATTCTGAAAATAAAGAAGCAGCAGAGCAGAAATTCAAAGCAAGTAGTTGAGGCATATAAAGTCTTATTGGATGCCAAAAAAGCAGGACATTTATGACAAATACGGCAAAGAAGGATTAAATGGTGGTGGAGGAGGAGGAGGTGGAAGTCATTTCAACAGTCGGTTTGAGTTTGGCTTCACATTCCAGAATCCAGATGATGTCTTCAGGGATTTTTTTTTTGGTGGAAGGAAGGGACCCATTTTCATTTGACTTCTTTGAAGATCCATTTGATGACTTTTGGGGGAGCCAAAGGGCCTCGTGAGGAAATAGAAGCCGAGGTGCAGGCTCGTTTTTCTCTGTCTTCAGTGGATTTCCTTCTTTTGGTGATGGATTTCCTGCTTTCGATACAGGATTTAGTCCGTTCAGGTCACTGGAACACGGGGGCGCTCACTTCATTCTCTTCAACATCATTTGGTGGCAGCAGAATGGGCAACTTCAAATAAATGTCAACTTCTACTAAGATAGTTAATGGCAAAAATAAATTACTACAAAGAGAATTGTGGAGAATGGTCAAGAAAGAGTAGAAGTTGAAGAAGACAGACAGTTAAAATCCTCTCGAAAAACAAAAACAAAAACAAAAATCCTTGACGATAAATGATGAGGAGCACCTTGGATAACAAGTAATTCAATCCATGCATTTAACAGAAATGTTAAACCATAACAAACACGATTTGAGCAATAACAGAAATTTTTTTTGAAGATTTCAAATGAACTCAATTTTCTGTATAACTGTACCTAATCTAAAGTAATTTAAAAAAATTTTAAATTTATAAAACAGCTCATCGGATCCCCTAATTGTCATAGACTTTTGAGTTTGTTGCCGGGACCACAAAATAGGACCATTTTTTTTGTCTTTAAAATTGTTGTAATCTCTGGATGCACTTTGCTTTAAACAAAACAAAACAAACTGTAATCTGAGGTGAGCCCTGTGACTCTTGAGTAGTAAATGCTAGGACAAGATTGTTCTTGGACATCAGCAGGGATCTGCTTCCCATTGTGTTGAACTGTGAGTGAGTGGTAGCAGCCTGCTGTGAAGTCAGCATTGCCAGATGAACCTTCTGCAGAAATATTTCAATTTTAATTCCAGTATTTAGTAATGAGAGCTATTACTGCATCAATGGTAATACATTTCCAGTTTAGTGCAAATTAAGGATGTTTTCTAGTTGTGCATGGATGTTGGCAAATTCATCAGTTCTGAAAATTGTTTAAATATGTAATGTTAAGCTTAGGTTTTTTTTTTTTAAAAAAAAAGCTGGTAACTTGAATCTTTGTCATTTGCTTAGAAAGGGAAAATACATGTGAATGTGTTTGGTGCATTCTTTCATGAAGAAAGAAAGAAAGAAAGAAAGAAAGAAAGAAAGAAAGAAAGAAAGAAAGAGAAAGAAAGAGAATCCATTCTTCTGCTGCATACCAGAAACACACCTTAACCTCAAAGACAGACATCACCTCAGACTAACAGGTTGAGAAAAAAAATTCCAATCAAATGGACCTTAGAAAAAAGCTGTTGTAGCTATTCTAATATCAAACAAAATAGATTTCAAACTAAAATCAATCAAAAGAAACAAAGGACATTTCATATTAGTCACAGGAAAAATCCATCAAGAGGAAATCTCAATACTGAACATCTATGCCCCAAATACAAGGACACACTCATATGTAAAAGAAACGTTTCTACACTTTCTTTTTTTTCTTTTATTTATTTATTATGTATACAATATTCTGTCTGTGTTTATGCCTTCAGTCCAGAAGAGGGCACCAGACCCCATTACAGATGGCTGTGAGCCACCATGTGGTTGCTGGGAATTGAACTCAGGACCTTTGGAAGAGCAGGCAATGCTCTTAACCTCTGAGCCATCTCTCCAGACCAAGAAACATTTCTAAAGCTTAAATCTCACATTAAACCCTACACACTAATAGTGGGAGACTAACCCTCCACTCTCAGCACTGGACAGTTCTGTCAGACAGAAAATTAACAGAGAAATAAGGGAGTTAGCAGATGTTATGACTCAAATGGACTTAACAGACATCTAAAGAACACTCCATATAAACATAAAAGAAGGTGCTTCTTCTCAGCACCTCATGGAACCTTCTTAAAAACTGACCACATACCTGGTCACAAAGCAAATCTCAACAGATACCAAAAATTGAAATAATCTCATGCATCTTATTGGATCATCATGGCTTAAAATTAGAATTCAAGAGCCACACTAACTACAGAAAAACCACAAACACATGAAAATAAACAATGTTCACCTGAATCATCAACGGGTTAAGGAAAAAATAAAGAAATGAAAGACTTCCTAAAATTCAATTAAAATGACCACACAACATACCCAATTTATGTGACACAATGAAAGCAGTGTTAAGAGGCAAGTTCATAGAACTAAATTCCTACATAAAGAAGTTGTAAAAGTCCCACACTAACGAGCTAACAGAACACCTGAAAACTCTAGAACGAAAAAGAGCAAACTCACCCAGGAGGACTAGACAGCGGGAATAATCAAATTGAGAGCTGAGATCAACAAAATAGAGGCAAAGAAAACAGTAGAAAGAATCAATGAGACAAAGAGTTGGTTCTTTGAGAAAACCAACGAAATAGTCAAACCTTTACCCAAACTAACCAAAAAGCAGAGAGAATATGCAAATTAACAAAATCAGAAATGAAAAGGGGGACATAACAACAGACATGGAAGAAATCTAGAGGATCATCAGGCCATATTTTAAAAACATGTACTCCACAAAATTGGAAAATTTAAAGGAAATGAACAATATTCTGGATAGTTATCACTTACCAATATAAAATTGATACCAGATAAGAAAATTAAATAAAACTATAACTGCTAAACAAATAGAAAAAGTCATCAGAAGTCTCCCAACCAAAA
>NC_022024.1:19416813-19432868 GCF_000317375.1 Microtus ochrogaster
AAAAGGCTGCAAGCCAACAGCCAACATAAAACTAAATGGAAAGAAATTTTAGATTCAGAATAAATTTCTACCACTCTAAATACATTACTGTCTCCTATTTAATTTTATTCATATTATCATTTGTAAAGTATATTCACACATCATAATACTATATATTAAAATATGTGTACATAATTATGTAGCAGATCTATATCTTGACAACCAACAGAACCATATATAGGACAAAAATGAGATAGATTCAGCATATTCAGAGTAACAGAGTTGGCCTGATAGAGCATTAACTTAACACTAGGCTCCCTGACTTAAAAACACTGATACAACAAAACCAGGTCTATCTGTGTTGTCTCATAAATAAATGGCCCTCAAGGCTTTTGTAACCTTTGCTTGATTGGCTTACTTACTGTCCAAGAGGTTCAGTGGAGCATTTCCTACTTCGCAGCCGTCTCCATCATTCTCATATTTATAAACAGCAAAAGCAGCAGGCCACAAACAAAAGCAACATCGGAATAATGATGATTTTTAAACTACCCAACAGCCCATTTATAAATTCTCGTTCAATTCATCCCATTTTAGCTTGTTGTGTTCGCAGTTTTGTCAAGTTTTCCTACAATGGATGTAAAAGAACAAGTACTTTAAATTTATTTACATCTGTTATCTGCAAAAGACTGTTTAATATGTCTGTTCTCACATTAGAACACCATTCATCTTAGGAAATGTATGGTAAAAAAATGTAATTATTATTCTACAATCATTTGCAAATTTCCCTAGCTTTGATCCTTAAAAAGATAAGTAGGAGTCACATCTAATATGCTTCATATTATTTCAGTTCCATTTTACTTGCGTTGTATGCATGAACTAAATTTATGCCCCAAATTCTTCTTCCCTTTCAAAAGATCTAGATTCATCCCTAAATTCAGTAATATATGGGAAAGCATAAAATAGTTAGGTTTTGGTTGTGTAGGAGTAACTTTGATCAGTAAAAATACTAATTGAGTAAATATTTTTAATTCTTTAAATTTATTCCATAAATCAATAAGATAATACATTTAAAAAAAATGATTCTCAATTTCTCACCAGCAAAACAGTTCCTTGTCCACCCTCTGCTGGCCTTATGAGGGTAGTTCAGCTTGACAAAGAGTCATGTATTTAGCATGAAGAATGAAAAACACTTGCAAACACTTTAAGCATTACACAATTACTTAAACTACAATTAAAATCCAAGTTAAAATTTATACATTTTTCATGCTTAAAGCACATTTTAGAGTCATGGTATCTGGAAACTGAAAGAATATCAATATGAAATTAAATTAATTTGAAATGTTTAAGCAGGCAGAGAGGAAGAATAAAAGATCCCAAAGAAGAGTGCATCCTTTAGTAATTACAAATAATATGAACTAAACAAAAGAGTGAAATGCTTGTTAATCATTCGTGATGATTTAATTGTTCATATCTGTAGAAGAAACCGGAGTCCTCATCTATACATCCACAAAAAACTAAAATTTAGGTGGAAGCTTAAAACTTTCAATATAAAAAACTAAATCAATATAAAGACTAGTAACCGTTTGAAAAATTGCATGTCTCTAAATAGGAACTGTCAAAAATAAGACACCTAGAAAGTCACAGAAGAAATGAGAGTCATATTTAACTGCAAATGCAGTTGACACGAGGAACCTAACTAAAGGCAGAGACATAATTGGTGTCAAAAACTGCAAGAGATAAAATGCATAGAGGCACAACACCCTAGTGTACACAGAGCATCTATAAATTGGAGAGAGAATAAAAATAACTCAATGGAAAAATAAAGATTTATCTTTAAAATCTAATCTCAGCATGGGGATATTCATCAGTAATAGCAACGCCCTAGAGGCTGGAGTAGGAGCATCACAGCTTCAAGGCTAGCCTGAGCTAATCAGGTCCCACCTTTCTCTAGAGGAAGCAGAAATGCGTCAGGGGAAGAGAAGAGGTAGAAAGAAAATTCTGAATGGTCAGTAAGTGTGGAAACGTTTTCTCAGCTTCCTTAGTAATCAAGGCAAATGAAAATAAAATGTAATGTATAGTAAAGGTTATAAATCACTGATAGGCCAGTTCACTCAAGCCTGTGCCGACCAAAAATTAAATCAATTACAATATGCAAGTTGTCGCAAAAGTTATATTTTGGCACTAACTATAAATCAAACACACACACACACACACACACAACCTTTGGTGAAGTTAATTCTTTTAAGAATTTATCCAATAAAAATTTCAAATGGTCAATACCAAAGAATATGCATATAGCAGCACATGACATGATATGTTTGGAGTAGCAAAAATTAGAGAAATTCAAATACCCAAGGAAAAAATATGAATTGAATTTTGGTAGCGTCATTGTTTTACACATTGATTTAGAAGAAGAACCTAACTGGATACTTACACACTTATTATAAATAACTACATTTTTATCATGATGAGTCATTCAGATGACTCATAATAAATCACTAAAGAAAGCATAAATAATATGCCATTTATATGTGATTTCTGGTGTGTGTGTGTGTGTGTGTGTGTGTGTGTGTGTGTGTGTGTGTGTATGAGAAGTTGCAGGAAATGACTAGGACTTCTATTTCGACTAACAAAGAGATACTCATGGTTAGTCTGGAAGTAATTTTCAACTATATTATTTATAAATCATTCATTCTTTGTAACATTTTATTTTCCAGTTAAAAATGGATTAATACATGAATAACATAATAGCTTAATGAAGGAAATGAAGTGCACAGAGTCGATAGGAAGTACTCATATATTACAACTCTCTTAGTTTGGATTTCTTTTTGTTTGTTTGTTTGTTTTTTTGTTTTTTCAAGACAGGGTTTCTCTGTGGTTTTGGAGCCTGTCCTGGAACTAGATCTTGTAGACCAGGCTGGTCTCGAACTCACAGAGATCTGCCTGCCTCTGCCTCCCGAGTGCTGGGATTAAAGGCGTGCGCCACGGCTTAGTTTGAATTTCTCTTGCTGCAACAAAACACTGTGACCAAAAAGCAAGTTGGGAAGGAAAAGGTTTATTTGATTCACATTTTCACATTGCTGTCCATCACCAAAGGAAGTCAGGACAGAAATGCAAACAGGGAAGGAACCTGAACCTGGAGACAAGAGCCAGTGCAGAGGTCGTAGTGATATTTCATTTTAATAAATACAGCTTGCCTGAAGTAAAACAGTCACACTGATCAGCCTTACAGACCAGGCAGTGGTGACACACACCTTTAATCCAGTAGCCACAATAGTTTGCCATAGAAACTGGGCAGTGCACGCCTTTAATCCCAGCACTAGAGAGGATTATAAAACAGGAGACAGCTCTCACACAGTCTCATTCTGAGATTCCTGAGGAAGGATCACCCTTTTGGACTGAAGAAGGAGGTAAGAGACAGTAGCTGTTTTGTTTTTCTGACCTCCAGGTCGAACCCAATTTCTTTCTGGGCTGGGCCCTCCTGCTTTGATCACTAATTTAGAAAATGCCTTACAGTTGGATCTCATGGAGGCATTTCCTCAACGGAGACTCCTTCCTCTCTGATGACTCTAGCTGACCCCCAAAACCAGCCATTACAACAACTTTGAAGATACATTTGCTTGGACAGTTTTCTTAATTCCTCTTTTTACCTCCAAAGGAAATAAAATTAATCACCCAGCAATGTGTATCCATCAACTCCAGGGAGGGAAGAATGACAACCGAGCCCCCAAGCACACCCTTATATAGGAGAACTCCATTTTAAATTCTGCCTTTTAGCCTAGCCCCTATATTATATATATATTCTGATCTTTAGAGAACCAAGGTTTAGAATTATTAATACACTATCACTTCTAAATCTCAACACATGCATTTGTAATCCATCCCAGTACCTAAGTGATGGGACTCTACCCAGCTCAAGCACAAAAAACATGGCTCTGGCAGGCTTTGCTCTTCTCCCCCATTCCCTCTGCCTTGCTCAAAACTATTAGATTACATCCCTAAAGCTAGCCAGACCTCTTCTTTTTCTCTTTTTAAAAATTACACCTGCAAGGTCATTTGCTGCTGTTTTTCTGCCTGAGTCAGAAAGCAACCACTTGAACTTTTCTTTCCTGTTTAATAAAGGTTCAGTCTGCGAGAACAGGTGTTTGGGTGTGGTTTGCAGCCGATCCTTAGTACAGGAGGGTGCCCCCTTCTGTGCTGGGTTCTCCTTCACCAAGCCAGTCTGACACAGTCACTGATTTTCTTACTGTCTATGGTTTTCACTCTTCTAAACCATAAGTCTCTTGCTTCCTTCTCCCTCCACCTAGTTCAATATATTTCAGAGCTATCAATTCTGTTGTATATAACTGTGGGTTTCTTATTGTTGCTAAGCAGTAATGCCTCCTTTTCCTTTCTCTCAGTCAACAATCATTTGAACTTTTTGCAGTCAGGGAGATGTTATTGACATCAGTTCTGTAAGAATGCACATGCAAATTTATAGGTGGGCATTTCCTTCATTACTTCATAAATTAGAAGTATGTTCATATAACTGTATCAAAAGTATAAGAGAAACTTGTTAAGATACTGTCAAAATTACATTTCCCAGTCTCTCCATTGGTATGGCTGGGTGCAAGAAGCCTTTCTAACTTTATTATTTCTTTATTGTCTTTATTATTTTGCAGAGATTCAACTGCTCTTTTATTTCAGGCTATCGTTGATGTTGTGCAATAAATGTTCTTGGAAAGCAGATTTGATTACTGCATACCTTAATGACTCTCTCTCTCTCTCTCTCTTTCTCTTCCCTCCCTCCCTCTCTCCCTCCCTCCTTCTCTCTCTCCCTCCCTCCCTGAGGTAAGGTCAGGCATATTTTCTTCCGATGCATTTAAAACGATTCAGATTCAGGCTGAAAGTGACGCTCAGTGATATGGATCACACCTGGCGTTTGGAAGGACCTGGGTTCAATGCTCCTGCACCACAGCACAAACTCTAGGACTCTACAGCCTGGAAGACTGCTTCATGTACTACAAGGTACTACATGTAGTACAAGTACTTCATGTACTACTTCATTTACTACTTCATGTACACCCAGGGAGCTCTTGGTGCAGCCGTCATCCCTGGGAATCAGAGCTCAGAGAACTGGTGCAGAACGTTAATAGTCTGACCACTGTCAGTATCTGAAGGAATAGCCTTTGTGTTACAGTAAAGAATAACATGCCTTCTATCAATATCCATGAGAGTAAAAAAGTGAAATCGCCATCAATAAGTAAAACCCTGATGCTTTACCATCTTTAACAGAGGATTCTAATGTCTTCACATCTTTAGCAATGTTGATATAATACAGTTTGGATTTTCATCGTTGGAGGAAGTGTGCGCTTTAATTTGCATTTTCAGAATGATGAGTGATAATGGCCGAGTTCTTGTTACCAATCTGGGGGCCTTTGCATCTACCCAGATAGCATTCCTGGGTAGGCAAGAAGAAGCTCTCCAAGTTCTGGCTAGCAGCTAGATTCACAGACCAGAGATTTGCCGTTCCAGACCTGGAGTGCCAGAATCTGTCACTCCGGATTGTAGACGACAGAGAGTTATAGCTGTAGGCACTCAAGTTGTAAGCTTACTGCTCTGTATTTAATCAGGATCACATTCTGGTAGCATATCTAAGTAACCTTTTCCTAAATTCAAATAATGAAGAATCTCATATGTTTTCCTCCAAAAGTTTATGAATGCTTCATGTTTTATACAAAGCAAGATTAATTACTTTACGTTCTGCTAATTTTTGAATGCACCACTAAATAAATAACCACATTGAAACAATAATGATTTCCACATATAATATCTTTGTCAAAACAGGAAAACTGATCAATATGTATGAAGAGATCTTATTTCTGAACTCAATAGTGTTCCATTCATCTTTAGGTCTATTCTGTGCCTGTAGCATAACTTGTTGGATTACCATCACTTAGTGGGAAGCTTCAAAATCAAACTGCTAAATTCTCTAAAATATTTTGCTTTTTATCAAAATTGTTTGGCCTTCTCCAAACATTTTGGTATCGAAACAGATACACAATAAATTAATACATGTATTTTTAAAAATTGAAGCAAAGAAATGTCATTTCTTAGAAGGCCAGTGTTCTGGATTCTTGTCACGATTTTGATGAGAGAATAATTTGCTCAGATTTAAAGAGAATACCAAGAAATCTTATAAAAAGAGATTTTTGTCTTTGCTTTTCTAAACTTGAGCACCATCTATTGTGGCATGTCAGTATGTAGCGGCAGTTTCAACATTTGGAGCCCAAAGAAAAAAGGATCCCTTGAACTCCGGACAAGACTGGCAACATAGCAAGATGAGATAGAACGGGCGTGGGAAGTCCCTACCCAACACAGCATCAGGGTTTCATACTTAAAGTCAAATAAATTTTAGTAGAATATATATTGTTAGTAAAAAGGCAAAACGAGATGACGTTGGAGTAACAGAAGGGACATCATGACGCAGCCCCTTCATGATAGGACTCCTATGTTGTAATAAAAGGTTAATTTCCCTTTATTTTACAGCAAAAGATAAAACAGTGATACCACAGAAATTTATGTCTCTTCTGTAGTCTTGTTTTGGCAATGAATGCTCATCTTGAGAAGATGTATTAATGCAATAAAAAGCAAAGTTGTGACTTTTAATATGTAGCAATCCAGTTAAAATACCACAAAGAAAATTAGGAGAAAGTAGTTATAAACATCGAACTGCAATTTAAGCAGCCTCATGCTGTGACTTGAGAGAATGCAAATTTTATTTTTTTTAGTTCATTTTAGAAACCAAAAGTGTGTGTTAAATCTCAATCTAGCCTGTGACCTAGGAATTATACACTTGAACCCAATTTAGGGATCACATATTTTTGATTCTTTTTTTTAAATACCATTTTATTTTATTTTTTTAATTTTATTTATTTATTAAGGATTTCTGCCTCCTCCCCGCCACCGCCTCCCATTTCCCTCCCCCTCCCCCGATCAAGTCCCCCTCCCTCATCAGCTCGAAGAGCAATCAGGGTTCCCTGACCTGTGGGAAGTCCAAGAACCACCCACCTCCATCCAGGTTTAGTAAGGTGAGCATCCAAACTGCCTAGGCTCCCACAAAGCCAGTACATGCAGTAGGATCAAAAACCCATTGCCATTGAGCTTATAATTCGCGATCCTAGAGAAGCTAAATAAGAAGGTGAATCCAAAGACAAACATATACGCATCCTCCTGAATATTAACTTTCATCAGGCGATGAAAGGAGACAGAGACAGAGACGCACATTGGAGCACCAGACAGAAATCTCAAGGTCCAAATCAGGAGCAGAAGGAGAGAGAGCACGAGCAAGGAACTCACGCGAGGGGTACACCCACACACTGAGACAATGGGGATGTTCTATTGGGAACTCACCAAGTCCAGCTGGCCTGGGTCTGAAAAAGTATGGGATAAAACCGGACTTGCTGAACAAAGCGGACAATAAGGACTACTGAGAACTCAAGAACAATTTTTGATTCTTTTTAAATATAATGTATACATATTTAATTTGTCTATTTATAAATTATTAGTTCTTTAAGATTTCTGAAATTTTAATCAATGTCATTTCTTCTCCAACTCTTCCAGACCCACTGCCCTTCCCTACACACTCAAATGTATGTCAGTTTTTGTTTTTAACCCTTCAAAACTAATTTATGCTGCCCAAATGTTCTTCAATAGATGGTCTTTTATTGGTGTGTGGTTGACTTGCCCAGTGTTACATCCCAAGAGAGAACTCTCCTTCCAGCAGCTAAAAACAGCCAATAGCTTCTCCATGGGATTCCATGCACATTTCCCATCTCCATGCTGGGATTCAATCTAAGTTTTCTCTGGTCTTGTGCATGCTGTCACAACTACTATAAATTCCTATGTGCAGCTCCCTTGCTGTGTCTAGAAGACACTGTCCGCTTCTTGTCATCCATCTCCTCTGGCTCTCATACTGTTTCTGCCCCCTCCACAATGACCAACAATGATCACTTAGCCTTGAGAAGAAGGGGCACCTAATATATATTCTATTAGGGTTTAGCATTATGTAACCTCTTATTCTCTGCACCTTGGCTAATTGTGGGTCCCTACTCATCACCATGTACTGCAAATAGAAGCTCCTTTGATGAGAGTTAAAAGATGCTTTGGTATATGGGTATAATAAGTGACTGGAAATCAGTTCAGTACTATGTCCATTTAACAAAGAGTAGTAGTACATTTTTCTCTAGAGCCGGTAACCTGTCCAGACAAAAAGATTATCCACCAGATAATCTTTTACCCGACTGGTGCCGGGTAAAGGTTTTATCTTGTAGAGAGGGACTTACCCAATCAGAAGATGAGTGATTCTTCTGGTGCCAGGTAAAGGTTTTATCTTGTAGAGATGGACTTACCCAATCAGAAGATGAGTGATTACTCTCAGAAGGAATCGGAGGGCAACAAAGTACAGGTGAAACTACATTTAAATAAATAAGTAAATAAATAAATGAGTGGAAGGAAACGAAGATATACCTGTTAGGTACCTTCCAGGATTTCCTCACACCCTCCTTTTTCTTCTCCCTCCCTTTGTTATTTCTTTTTTCTATACTGGGAATGGGGCCCAGGGATACATGCTGGTAACCAGTGATTTTTAAAAAGTTATCAACTGTTACATGGGGAAGATTGCAGCGATGGATTAAAATTTCATACTGATCCCCAAATCATTTTTTTGTACTTCATGGAAAAGGACAGAACTTGAGATCTCCCCATTAAGCAAAATAATCTAGACACATAATTCAATTCACCACATCTGTGTTTTTTCCTTCCTTTTTTCTTTCTTTCCTTCCTTCCTTCCTTCCTTCCTTCCTTCCTTCCTTTTTTCCTTCCTCTCTCCATCCCTTTATTTCTTTTTTATGCCTTTGCTATTTGTGATATTTAGTTTTTTCCTCAGGACTCAAGTTTTGTCTGTAATCCAAGCAAATTCATCCAAGACATATTTGTCGTATAATAGCTAATGTATGCTATATCCTTTTAATCAAAATGTTTAAAACAAGAATAACATTTCAAAAAGTAAAATGAGATTCACAATGTTATAATAATAATGGATAACATACAAGACACAGTTCTAGAAAGCTTGTATAATCCATTTTCTCATTTAAGTTGCTCTGTGATGCTCATGTGATTCCAGAACTAGAGTCACCACCCAAAGGTTTTGAAAGCCCCTCTTGGTATCCTTATTTTCCCACATGGACAGAAATCTAATCTGACTTGATTAACACCCCATCTCTCTCCAACTACTATAATAATGTATTCTAAAGCAAGAAGAGCTTGAATTCACTTTCTAAATCACAAATGTTCTGAATTCTGAGTGCCCCGCACTTACCCAAAAGATTTAGAAGTTATGAACCATTTTCTTCTTCATGTCATCAGTAAGTAAATGGGGCAGAGATAAAGTAGGAAATTATACAAAATCACACAGCTTGAAAGCAGTTGAAACATGAATCGTTTCCATTACTCCAGTAAATATTTACTGTGAATCTAAATGCTCCTCCCCTCCTCTCTCTTTCTCCATGACTCTAATATCTTGAGTGTGGGATGCTAGATACTGTCATTTAAAATGTAACACCAGATAAAAATTACTGTTCCTCATGTTGCTAGGTAAGAAATAATCACATCTTCCAGATAGGAGGTCATACTGGTTACCCAGAGGACTCAATGCAGAACTATGAACTTATTTAAGTGTGTGTCTTGTTTGTTCTATTAGGGTGCAAATGCTGTGCCAGCATGGACAGTTGCAAAACCTGCTGTGAATTACTGTATAATAGTCAGCCTAAGATATGGAATTACAGAGCAAGCAAAGCTTTTCAAGCTTTAAATATATCTGTCTTGATTGATTATAATTTCACAGATGCAGTTTCTAGAGATATCATCCAGCAGCTTGGGATAGATGTTAGGAAACTGAGTTTCTGTTTCTAACTCAGAAACTAAAACGTTGTGTGACCTTGAACCAGTAACTAAGGATTTTTCCCTCACATATTTTCACTCTTAAAAAATCTAAAACATATTTAAAATTCTGTTTTCATGAATCATAAATGGAATAAGTGGACATGAGTGCAGTTAATTGGGCCATTTTCAGGAAGGCCACAAGTAGCATTGATTATTTCAGTGTCTAATCCTGAAAATGGTGGGTCCTAGCTTCGCAGCAGTGAGTATTTGTCATCTGCACGATGCCCCCAAGATAGAGCACTTAAATCCATTTTCAGAGACCTTAATAGCTCTTAAAGTGGAAGTGGGTAATTTCATAATCACACTCTAAAATCAGATACCAGAAGTAGTCAGATTGTAAATGTGTAAGGTAATAATCACCCATGTGCTTATGTCCCCATCACACTCCATAGAAACCATCAAGGATGTCTCAGATTTCCAGAAATTGTTGGGATAGCACAATGCTACAAAGAGACAAATAATTTCAATCAACAACAAAGACCAATTGTCACCTTTTAAAACTGGATTACCAGCTTCTGATTTCTAGAATGGACTATATTCCATGGCGCAAGAGGTTCAGTGTACTCAGAAGGATTTGCACACCACTCATGTGGAGACTCCACTTATTTGACCACCAAATAAAGCCAGTCTTATGAAAGCAAAGAATTTAGATAAGTCCTTTCGGTTATAGGAAAAATATACATACACTCTGTAGAGAGTACATTAATGTCAATCATAATTATTTGTATCACACAATATTTTTAAATGACAAGTCATCTATTGCTATAGTTTAGGAGTGAAATATAATAGATCAGCAGTAGTTTACTGATCTCTTCCCGCTTCCTGCAGCTCAGGCTATAAAACTTTCAGCTCCTTCTCCAACACCATGCTGGTTTGTACGCTGTCATATTCCTTGCCATGATGATGGCCATCTGAAACTGTAAACAAGTCTCCAATTAAATGCTTCCCCTTTTAAGAGTTACCTTGGTCATGGTAATAGAACAGTGACATACTTGGATTAAAAAAAAAAGGTCACTATCAAGGGATTGCTGAGGAGGAGTACTTATTTACTCATTTTCATCTTTCAATACAAGTGCACATGTGGTCTGCTGCGGTCCCAGGTCTCCAAAAGGTTGCTAGTTGTATTGTTTGCCAAGGAGTATATGTGCATAGCACACACAAATAGGAGTCCCAGGCTTTGAAGAATATTAGTAGAAGAGGGTGTGTGCATAGCCCTAAGCCAGTAGAGCCCCAGGATGCTAAGCTGTTCACTCTGCTATATTTGTGCAAAGCTCATCTGAGAGCTTGCAGAAGACTGAACCTTGGTTCACCCTTACATTTGCCTGGTTTACATTAGTTTTTCACCACCGCTCTTAACAAAACAACTAATCAGTTCCATACTCTCGAACAATCAAAACAATTTGATTTGACTCAAAATACTGGCACCCAAAACCTATCTATCGGGAAAACGGATCCCTATGGTGGTCAATTTCGTATTCAGAATTTGAATTTGTCAATGTTAGTCAAAGAGCCTAAGTAAACTGGGTCTATTTCTCTTCTGAAGATTTGGCAGTTTTACATATTCATTTGGAAACAACTCAGTAATTTTTAAATGGCTGTGGTGCTCATCTTACAAATAATAACATACGGGTATTGACCTTGGATTTGGTTTGACACATGTTCTTTTAAAATTTTTACTTTTTAAATTTCTGACAATAAAAAGGTTTTCAGGTGACATTTACACGCATATTTCCAAGTCTTCATCTCTAGCCCCACCCCCCCTTCATCTCCTTGTTCCTGCTTTCCCATTTATCTCTTTCTCCTTAAGTATCTTTTCTATCCTCAGAGACGTTGAGGTTTTAATAGCTTCTACTATTGATGTTTTCTACTGGTGGTCAAAAAGGATGACGGAGTCTTAAATCTTTTCAGTTTTCAGAATATATCAAAATCACGAACAATTCCTCCAGCGTATCTACTCTTCCATCTTTTATCTTTTGCTCCAATACAGGTTTGAATCAGGGCTATTAATTCAGCCCCCCGGGAGGATTGAACACAATAGAATGGAGCTGTCGGGACAGCTGCGTTTTCAGTGAATACAACAAAAGAAGATATTGTTTCTTTTAAGAGTACAATTCACCGAATGCATACCTGTATGATCTTACTTGCGAGTGTTAAACTAGTGAGCTATTGCTGTAGTCGTGTGTTTTCATTATAAAAAGGAAACCTCAGTTCCGGGAGTGAAATTTGAACAATGCTAAACAGTGACATTTGACGAACAATACAACTCACTCTATATAGACAGGCCTTTGGTGTGCAATCCTGCTGCCTCAGCTACCTGAGTAGCTGGGATTGCAGGCCCAGGACACCAAGTCCTTGTTAAAAATACCGTATTAACAGAAGATTCAAACAGTTTAGCTGTAGCTGCCTTTTGCAACCATAACATGTGGGCCCTCTTCTTTGTGAAGGAATACAATGCTGTAAGAAGCAGCAGAGAGCTTCTGCCGGGTTATTGCCCACAATGCACCTTCTTCCTTGTCTTTCTTATTTTTAAATAAAAGAGACACTTCAAGTTGGAAGTTTCTGCAGAGGAAAGCAAAGGAGAAAAAGGGTTCTTTCAAATCTGGGTCTATGGGGAGGCATAGGAAGTGCGGTCTTAGAAAGCTCCAGAGGCGAGTGACTATGCTTTAAATGAGTGTATTTATTTATTTATTATTTATTATTTATTAATTTATTAATTAATTTATTTATTTATATTTTCAATTGCCAGTCAGTCTTTCTAATATTTTTTTTACCATCTTTCAGATGTGTAGTCTGTTCTTTGCAGGGCAGAAAATGTCCACATGTTTACAGTGATCCCAAAGATTTTCCTCAGCTTTGGACAACATTAAGACTTTTCTCTAAAGCCAGACACTAAAGAGGACCTTAAGAGAGACATACATGGATCAACACAGGAAGGAGAAAAAGATAAGGTCTCCTGAGTAAATTGGGAGTGTGGGGGTTATGGTGGAGGGTAGAAAAGGAGCCGGGAGGAAGGGAGGAGAAGAGACAAAAATGTATAGCTCAACAAAAATGATTAAAAAAAACTAAAAATAGAGAATCAAATGTAGAATACCATTCTTAAAAATGTCTACACAAAGGATGTTTCACTATAGTTTTTATGCCCCTGTTCAGCTAATTTTGAAAAGAGATATGTAGAGCTCCCTGTGTCTTATCTAGATCAAGTAAGCCCAGCAATGCATCAGCTACACATTATAGGGACCAGCTCCTCACATAATACTCAAATGAAAAAAATATTCAAAAAACCACTTTGAATTCTTATATTTAAGTGATTTATAATTGAAAGAAATATGAGGGGATTCCGTAAATTCACAAATGATATAACCATCCATGCATACTACTAATTTTCACTTAAATAAAAAAAAATGTCAACTACTTTTGTGCACATATTTGCTGAAGTAAAATGCATTATCTAGTTCTTCGGGAAATTGTCAGAACACCTTGTCATCTGGAGCTACCACACTCTAGGAACCATAGTTTCATTGCTTACTCTGAGTTCTTGAATGTGAGTATCCTTTTCTGATAGGCGACTTACATGAACATTTAAGAGTATTGCAATGTTTGAGATATGTACTGTTGTGGAATATTAGTTGAAGATCTGTTACACTAGTTTACACTGTGGAATATTTGTTTAATGATGCAAAGATGTGTTGCATTCTTTTATGTTACATTTGTTTTACTCTGAAGCCGTGTGACTTTGCCTGCTTGGTAATAAAGATCTGAATGTTGTTTAGCTAGGCAGGAGAGGGATAGGCAGGGCTTTAAGGCAGAGAAAATAAATAGAGAGAAAGAAAGAGAACCAGTGGAGGGAAGAAGCAAAGGAGAACTGAGAAAAGGAGAAGTTAACAATGCAAAGGGCCAGTTACCCAACAACACAGCCAGATAAGGAAAAGGAGAGAAAAAGATAAAAGCACAAAGGCAAAAAGTAGACAGGATATATTTAAGAAAAGCTGCCTAGAAACAAGCCAAGAAAAAGCCAGGCATTTATAAGCCTCTGTGTGTTTATTTGGGAGCTGGGTGGTGATTTCCCAAGCAAAGCATAAAAAAAAAAAAAACAACAAAATAAAAACAAGCACAGCTTCTTGATAGCCACATTTTTTTTTTTTTTTTTTTTTGGTTAGTCTTTGTTTGCTGGAAGCGAGTGTCTCCTTTAAAAGAAGGCTTCCTGACTCATTATTAGCAAAAATACTGGCCTCGACCTCACAGATATCCACCTACTTCTACCACCTAAGCACTGGGATTAAAGGCGTGTGTCACCACCACCCGGCAGGGCCCTCGTTATAATGTCTTTTTGAAATGCAGACTGTATTGTAACAAAAAGCTAACCAGGTATGGCTGTGGATCAGCGTGTGGGCTACTGGGAGGACCAATTACATAGGGCCAAGGAGAGATTTTGGAAGGTGATGCTAATTACTGGGGGGCCTGAAGAGAGGCTTCACGTACATATATGTGTAATGTGTAAATTCATCAAGTTTTACATTTACATATTTATTTAATACCATGCCTCAGTGAAACTGGCAGCTCTAGGCATGATTTAATAGTGCTCTTAATAGAAATTATTGAAACATAAATCCCAGAAAAAAAAATGAAAGGAAAATATTCATGCTTTCTTTTCAGTTATGTTTTCCCTAATCAGGCTCCTGAAATAAAACAAAGTTTTCTTATGAAACCATCATGTAGGTTAAACTTCAAAGGCATAAAAAAAATTATCAAACCCCAGATACACACCTTCTTACTGTTAAAACTTGAAAAAATAAAAAGTTTGAAGTGCTTCCCAATTTCCCATCTCACTCACATTACATACAGCCAACAGCGTGGCTGATCCTGGGTGGAGTTTTCAGAGAGTGGAGACTGGTTGTCTGTTTTAAGAATGAACATTAGTCATCTCTTCAAAAGTTAAACTAATTCGACATTAAGTCTAGAGTGTCTCTTGGTTTTCAAAAGGCCTGACAGATTAATAAAACACCAAAGATAATCACACTTGTCCCCTACCCACATTTAGAAGGCAGTTATCCTGCATGTAATTTAACTCCCAGAACCCCGTAGTTGTTATTGCCAAATACAGTATGTAGCAGAACCTCTGAGGTAGAAAGTCATGGATATACAGAAAGATAGCCGATGAAGTCTTTATGCTCTTTACCAGAGTGCTATTCCCATCAGCTGCACGCTTACTAAACTGTCAACAAGGAGTTAAATTTATTGTTGTGCCTTCAGCATGGCAAACCACTTCTCTTCCCTCATCCAGCGCATATTTGAGACACTGGTACAACCTTGAAAAGCAAAGCATTTTTAATGCTGGGCTCCTTTAACTGCTTTTGCTATTTCCTACTTACAATGGTCAAATTCTTGCTATGTACACACAATTCCTTGACTGGTACAAACAAGCTAGACCCGGAAATTGTACAGAGCTCTGTAACTGCACGTAGGCATCCGTCCTGAAGTTATAAAAGCATCAAACACTGATTAATCAATGTCTAGCAGCTCCAATTATCATCTCTTTCTGTCATTAAATCCTTGTGTAAATAGGATTGTAGTCTAGTTTTGGAAACCTCTGATGAGCCCCTGTTGCTCATCATTTCTTTTAAGTCAAGGTCAAGGTCAAACCACAGCAGTCTGCTTGGGAGGCCAAGGACTCTACTAGCACCTTTTTGGATATCAGCGCACTTGCCAAGCCTTACTTTGGCTGCCATCTGCTGTGGCCATTCAGCACCCCAGCTTTGAATGAGAAACACTCCCAAGCAGAATTAATTTATCCATACAGGATGATTTGCCTTTTAAGTTTGGCGAGAACAAGGAGACTGAGACTCTTTGTTTTAAAGCTCTGTGTCCAGAACCTTCATGTCACATCTCACATCTTTTCTAAGGCCTCCCAATTCTCTCTCTCTCTCTTTTTTTTTTTTTTTTTCTTTTTTTTTAGTTTTTCGAGACAGGGTTTCTCTGTGGTTTTGGTTCCTGTCCTGGAACTAGAGGATTTGGAATGGGGAAAAGGCCACAGCAGAGACAGTGATGACCTTTTGGAAACTTGATATAATTCAAGCATTTTTATTTATTTTCCTCTT
>NC_022024.1:19432998-19459963 GCF_000317375.1 Microtus ochrogaster
AGACCAGGCTGGTCTCGAACTCACAGAGATCTGCCTGCCTCTGCCTCCCGAGTGCTGGGATTAAAGGCGTGCGCCACCACCGCCCGGCCAGAATCACTTCTGGTAGACAGCACTGCTCTAAATTCAGGTCAAACCCTCATCATCGTACTTTTAAGAATAATGCACAAAGCTGTAGGTGGTGGCGCACACCTTTAATCCCAGCCCTTGGAAGGCAGAGGCAAGCAGATCTCCGTGAGTTCAAAGCCAGCCTGGTCTACACAGTGAGTTGCAGGACAGCCAAAGGCTATGTAGAAACCTTGTCTCAAAAAAACAAAACAAGATTAAGAAAATACAAAATGGAACAATTAAAAGCCTACTGCACTTCTACAAATTAAAACTATGACCCAATATAAATCTGAACTGCCAAGATCAAATTTTCTGTGTATAAACTTAAAGCCTGAGAGCATTTCTGATCACCTAAAGCGTGTGTGTACATGGTTACCCTTTCATGTGTACATAGTCATCACATGTACATGGTGATCACGTATACATGGTGATCCTTTTGTGTGCACATGGCCATTCTTTTTCATTTTTGTCTTAGCAAATTGGATATATGCGGCGTACTTTTTAATTATTTTGTTTTGCAGCATTGGGACTTTTAACCCAGGACCTTGACATGTTAGGCAAACATTCTATCACTAAGCTGTAACCTCAGCCTATAGACCAAATTCTCAGATAGTTCATTGCTTAGAACACAGGCCTTTCCCTTTCTGTGTCTATGGCCTTTTTATCCTTTCTCAACAGAACTTGTTTTTATAATTTATGAGAATGGCAATTGACAGTATGTACACCCTGGTCTAGTATGCCGGCATGGACCTGTAGCACTAGCTCCTTGGGATATTAAAGATCAAAAGTTCAGGAATTGAGGCTGGCTTAGGCAAAACAGCACGAGAACCCATCTCAAGAGAAGACGGTTCCGGCGGTAAAATAACCGCTGGACTGGCCAAACATATGGACCTGAGTTGGACTCCCCAAAGGCCAGAATGCTGTTCTTGTAAGCCCAGTGCTGGGGAGACAGAGACAGAAGACCCCAGGGTACTAAGAAGCTCGAACTCAATGAGATTAAGTCATTGGAAGTCCTCAACTGCTGACCTCAGACATACACCCAAACGTGTACATGTACAGATAAACACATATACAAGTAGAGTGGGGTGGGAGGATAGGGAAATCACATGTACACTAAACCGGCCTATATGTTTTCAAACTTAAAAGTTACCATATTGCCCCAGGGTAAAACAAGTCAGCCAACAAGGAGACATTTTCCCTGTATGGGAAGAACCGTTAGAAATAGAGGGAAAACATTATCCCACTGCTAGTAACTATTTTTATATACTTTACTATATCGCAAACCTTTGTCCCTTGTAATTTTCCCCCTGCTCCACTTGCCTTTAGCGTTTGAAGCCTTGAAGCCTTTTCTTAAGTACTTTACCCATAAAATTCTTCCTTCCCTACAAAGCCTAGACTGGGACAGCTCACCCCTTTGGCCCTAGCTTCTCTCTGCATGCACATCCAGACCCCACCACCTTTTCACATTAAATCTCCCCCTTGAAGCTTCAGTAAGTGTGGCAGAGGAACCAGCAGCCACTACTGAGCCAATCTCTACTATCCAAGCCTGACTGAGGGTAGAGCTTTCAGATGCACGGTATGGTTTTCGCATCTCACCTGTAGTCTGAACCTTTGGTTTGGATGGAGATGCTGAAGGCCTTCTGCCCTAAACCGTCCTTGGATGTAAACAAACAGAAACGAAGCCCTCAACACAGACTTCGTGAGGAATTTAAACTGCACATGTGAGCAAAGGAAACCAGCGAAACTGTTTACTGTGCACGCTGCCTCAATCAGATTATGGCTCTGACCTCCAATAGCAATAGCATATATCACAAGCGTCTAAGCATTAGTTTACGCAGAGTAAGTTTAGTATCTCCTAAGTACCCGTCACTGCACTTTTAAAGCAGGATGGAGGCTGCAGTACGAAAAGCTTCTCTAAAACCTTAACACAGCTTCAGAATGTATTTGCCACCACACAGTTTTACAACCATTACTGTGCAATCTCTTTTGCTTACTATGTCAAGGCTTTCTTGTTTTGCTGCAACTGAAGGCAAAAGGGTTCTCAGCTCACAGAGGTACCAACAATGTTATATGGTGACAATACTCTAATTCTAGAAGGCGTCTGTGAAATTGAATTCATAAATCATATTTAGTAGACCTATCTTACTATGGTGTTGCAACCAATTTAATGCCTAGATATCCTACTTTTAGGGAGCCTAGAAAGTCTACTTTCCTGTAACATATGCTAAAAATTAATAAATAAAAACTCCAAGGAAAGCTAATCCTTCATCATTAAAATTAATTTAAACACTATACAGTCTATCAGGCCTGAAATCCCAGCCCTCCTGGAAGCGTTAAGAGGATCACAGGTTTAAGACCAGCCCCAGAAATGTAAGCAGCTCAAAAACCCTATCTGAAAACTCCCAGGGGACACAATGTACTTTAGTGGTGGTAAAACTGCCAAACAAGTGCAAAGACCTAATTCCCAGTAACCAACCCCCATTACTATGGCTGATGGCTACACTAAAACATGTTTACATCACTGAAATGCTCACTGTGAAATAGTTTATTTCAAATTCCATTGAGGGCTTTTAAAGTTCTTCAGGATAAAGTCATTCTTTGTGGAAAAAATACATTTTTTTTTCTATTACAAAAACAAAAATGTAATTCACCAGTCCATTGATGTCAACAAATTTAGTTCACTGTTAGGTGCTCCCAATACACATACAAAAAGCTGCAACTGTCAGTCAAAATGAATCCATAAAGACAGTTTGTCTAATCTAACTCTTTTCTTGTATTTTCTGAAGAAGATACTCCATTTGCAAATTCAAGTTTGGCTGGCCCTTTTTAGTCTTTCTGCTCAGAACTTTGAAAGCTTCCATTTTTTTCTTTTTGTAAAGTCGTTGAGCTTCTTCTCTTTCTTGCTTTCTCATTTCAAATTCCTGCAATTATAAACAATTATAATGTTCATTAGTCAGAAACAGAAAGTACAGGTCTGAATTGTTCTGAAATTGCTATAACAATGCAACCCCACTGATCTTGGTCTTTTACATTGTGTAAAATGTGAACAGTTTTCCAAAATTGCAGCTGTGTCCTCTTTCTTTCATACTATACTGATATAAGGAATACCAAAGAGTTATCAGTCATGGCAGCATCTCATGCATTGGTATCTAAGTTTTAAAAAAAAGCAAATATTTATGTAACAATTTCACTGTTTAAACTCACTAAAGAATTAGGGATCTTTACAAAAGATGTCTAATATTCCATTTAACAGTAAAAAGTTCATTTCTAGAAAACTGTATCTTATATTTATTTATTGTTTTTGTCATTTAGCTAATTTATAAATTTAATTAATTTAGAAAATGATGGCTACCTACTTATTCTGAGTGCAAATAACTCCATTATACATCATGAGTTTCACCATGTAAGGACGATCATGGTCATTTGCTGCTATGACAGAAACTCAAATCTAAGTGTAGAGGACTATAATTCCCAATGATAAATCCATTATCAAACAAGCACTGCGACATTCTCCCTAATTTAAATGTAACAGCTGAAGAAGTTGTAGGTGGTGTGCTCTTCATGTCCAGTCCCGGGAGCCTCAAAATGATATATGGGATTAGCGTGGACCACTGCCCACTACTTAGCCAATTCTTAACAATTTTGATCTCATGGGTAATGTCACTAGATTTTGTATTAACATTAAAGATCATCTCTTCATGTCATCAGTTGAAGAATAGTCAGAATCATTTTATATGTTAAACTGTGAATTTAAAATATGAACTACTTATATTCTAATGTGTATAAACCGCAATTATATCAGTACTGTCTATGGGATACTTTGATGAGACACTGGTACATTACTTAAACTTTAGTACAAAACAAACAAAAACCTAAAAGCCTGAACTTTCAGACTAACCATTACTACCCCACACAGATGCAGTTTATCAAGGGTGAAGGGAGATCTTGAGGAAATGTTTAAGCATGGAAGACAGCTTTGCTTCTGAGTACTTTATTCCAGTATTTACTTCCCCTCTGGCTTTTATAGCAGTGTAAAATTAAGAAAATAATCAATATTTCTTTTAGGTCTTGGGTCCTCAAACATCAGATTATTTCAAGGAACTTGTTAAAGATCTAAGGTCCTAGGCTGTAGTCTGAGGATCATTATCACAGATGCAAGATGCTCATATTATTAACTGACAAGCAATTTTTTTAATCAAATATTATCACTTACCTACTAGCATTGTCTGAGCCAATCAAAGACTTAGAACATTATATAATTCCACAAGTCTGCTGGATAATCTATAAAGCATTGATGTAGACAATATTATGTGCCCAATACTAAGAAGCATAGCTTGTACATGTTAAAGATAAAAAAAAATAAACCTAAATAATTAAAAAGGAGAACTTACAAATTTCTTAGCAGCACGCTTTGCTTGTACCCGCTCATACTCTTCTTGTGCCTTTTGGTTTGAAGTCTTCTTTTTCTTTTTCTTTGGACTAGTAACAGAAATTACAAGAGAAATTAAGACATGCAAGTTAAATTATAAATGATTTAGAGAAAATTATGCAACTGTGTCAAATACAGTATTTATGTACAAAAACATCACTAACACAAACTGAGGGAAGCATGAAGGGAAAGAATGACAAAAAATAGAAAAATGCCCATATAATACATTAAAACCATAGTTACAATTACAGATTAAAGACGGTAAATGGATATTTTTGGAGAAATATATATTAACCAGGGAAAGCACAGTAGGTTTTGTTGGATATTAAAATGATAAAAAAACAGATGGAAAAGGAATTGACCAATGTAACAAGTTGTGCTGTAAATAACTTTAATCTGAGTTCTTTGATCACCTTTTCTCTGTCAACCTCTTACCACTAACCATCAGTGCTCAGACAGGGTCTTCATTTACAAGTCCTACCTTGAAGCATTCTGAGATCTTTGAAATGTAATAGTTATGATGTAGCTTATTATCTGACTTAATAACCTTCCTGTCCGCTCTGCCTCAACTCTCAGGTCATAACTACAATGCATTTCAGCAGCACCCTAGTTAAAAACACATATACTGTCCATTACCAAAGTCTATGTGCTCTTCAGCTAGTCTTGTTTCTTAACTTTCCATATCAAATTTCTACATAAAGAATAAACCAGCCATCCACTTCCCATTCATTCCTTAACTCTTAGACATGATTTCTGCTCCACCACTCCAACCTGTTGTTACAAAGACAGTACTGATATCCTAGCCCAACTATTATAGGTTTTTTGCTTTCTTCTATTCTCTACTTCTGAAAATTTCAGTCAGAACTGGGAGTATCTGCATGCATGTGAGTGTTCTTGCGGGTTTGGACATGCGTGTACAGACATGTGTGGAGACTAGGGGATTGCTCACTACCTTACTTGAGACAAGATCTCTCAATGAACTAAGGGGCTGGCCAACGAGTTCCAAGGATCCAACTGTCTCACCTACTAAAAGCCCACTGAAACAAAACACAACAAACCCCCAAGACTCTTACTGTCTTTATCCCCAAATATATACTTTGTTGTTGTATTTACAACACAAACAATGCTCAATTTTATTATTTTTAAAATTTGAGAATTATATACCCTCATATCATGTATTTTGGATCAAATCTACCCAATATTTTTTCTTCTCCAATTCCTTCCTTATCCTCTACACGTTTCCTTCCTAACTTTTACATGCTTCTTTTGTTATTTTTATTAAACTCACTGAGTCCACTTATTGCTGCCAGGAAGGGCACACACATCGGGTATGGGGCCATCTACTGGAGTATGGGTACCTCTCAGACCTGCACCCCAAAGACTGACTCCCCTCAATTCCCCACCAGTCATCAGTTGCTGAAATCTCCTAATGGACTTTGTGACGCCCTCCCCAGTCCATGCTGGAATTCTGTCTGGTTTAATCTTGCATTATGTCTTATGCATGCAATCATTGTCCCAGCTTTGAAAGACAAAATTTTAATTAAAAAAAAAAAAGTTAAGATCCAAAGTGACTCCTGGCTTCTTTACTAGTTTACATGTTAATGTATTTTTTTTTTTTTTTTTTTTTTTTTTTTTTTTTTTTTTTTTTTTTTTTTTTTTTTTTTTTTTTTTTTTTTTGGTTTTGCGAGACAGGGTTTCTCTGTGGCTTTGGAGCCTGTCCTGGAACTAGCTCTGTATACCAGGCTGGTCTCGAACTCCCAGAGATCCGCCTGCCTGTGCCTCCAGACTGCTGGGATTAAAGGCGTGCGCCACTACCGCCCGGCCCTGTTAATGTATCTTTGACTAAATTATATGGTGACAAATTTTCCCAAGCTACTCTTATTAAAAAAAAAAAAGCAATAGAGAGGGCTTTGTTCTAAGACAGGATCTTATACAGTAGTGTAATCTGGCCTGAAATTATTGTCCAGCTTAGCATCAAACTGTGGCAAACTGTGGTTAGGACTCCTTAGTACAGAGAATAACAGGGATGAGACCACACAGCCACGAAACCATGTATGTGTTCAGCACATTTCAACATTTTTGTGGTTTTATGAGACAGACTCTCACTATGTAGTCCAGGCTAGCGTTGAATTAATAACAATCCTCCCGCTTCAGCCTTCTGAGAGGATTACAGGCATGTAGAACTACGCCTTGCTTGATTTTTGTTAACTACAACCTATTTCCTGTACCCTTTACAGAAAATATGGATAATAACAGTAAGCACTCAAAAACACCAAGTATCCCATGTTTTAAAAGCTTGATATAAATTCTGTCATCAAAATGTCATTAAACCGAGACGGCAATCCACTTTGAGGCTGTGCAACATGGTGTACATGGTGGCTCAAGTACTTTGACTTTGTCCTTCCCATCACAGAGGACACTGGTGTACCAGCGTGCAAAGTCTGGCTCCGTAACATAAAGTGTCACCAATGCATTACACAAGAATTCTCTCTAGAAAGTCATTACTGTCACCCATGCTGGCCTGTAGGTGTAATCCTGCCTCAGCTTCGCAAATGTTGGCCTTACAGACATATAACACCAAACCTGGCCTAAAAAAATTTAAAACACACACACAAATATATTTATTAAAAACTGGGCTTAATTATTGTCCAACGAAGTTACTTGTTCTTGAGAGGCAGTAGTTCAAAACTCAGATGTCTTAATTCTCACTTCACATTCTTGCACCTACGTTCAACTACTCTATTTCAGTCATTTTACACTAAAAAATGTGAAAATATTAGAACGTGACTGGGAAAATCTGCTACAAAAACTTCTAATTCTTGCCCAAATTGCTCTATATCTTCTATAAAACATTATTTAAAGAGTACATACTTTAGTGCAGACAGCTGTTCCGGCTGAGGCCGGCAGTCACTAGACTGCTCTTCAGACACAGGCCCCTCGGGGTTGGTGTTGCAGTCCTCTTCAGGCACGGGCTCCTCAGCCTGTTCTTCTGACCTGGGCAGGCCAGCCTTTCTCTGCTGTTTCCTGAGTCTTTCTTCTTCGGCTAAGTAGAGGTGTTTCAGATGCTCTGGGTAACGATCGACGAACTGCGAGTCACGGGACGCTGGCGCCTTCTTTACCTTCCAGAGCAACTTCTTGTAACTCTGCTGGATCTTCAGTTTCCTCCGGAATGCGAAACCTTGTCCTAACATTGAAGGATTTCAGTTACCATTACTTTCGCAGAAAGTGAAAAATAACGTTACTAGAAAGGAAGGTTTTTGGGTTGTTTTCACATTATATCCAAATGATAGAATTAGTTTTGCTTTAAAGATTAGGTTACTCAACACATTTAATGTTGCACTTGTACTGAGAAGCAAGTTAGTCCTCTCCCTAAATATAAGGCTAATAATTGTCAAATACCACACTCACACAAACTTCAAAATAAAATTAAAGCGTAAACTAAACTCTACAGCTCAACTTGAATTTATATCCACAAATCAAAATTTCTTTAATTCATCTAAAACACCACCTGGGGGTCGTCAGGTGGGGGAAATCTTAATTTTCCATTGGAGAAACTAATCATCTATTTTCCAAAATAAGACACGACACCACAAAAGGGGATAAGGTACAACTTTCTAAGCACCTGCCAGTTTTTATTAGCTCGAACAAAATATTTAACCATTTGAAATGAGGGTTACTGCGGTGTTTGTAATTACCAAGGCTTTGGGAGAGTGTATCTTTAACCCCATCATCTTCCCCTCCTTCCTTTGCTGTAATACAGTTGCAAAACTGTTTTTAGAGTAAATCCACAAGCGGACCCCTAGACGCTCCGGATCGACGACTTATGACTTAAACTGACAGCACCGTCCCGTCCTCCCATGCTAAGGATCGAGACGCTAAGGGGCTCGGCGGGCTTAGGAATGGCCTCCCGGGTCTCAACACAGACCCGGTCTCCATCCTAAAGCCTTTCTGCAGGCTGAGCCGCCCCACGCACCCTCGGCTTCCCTCCCACCGCTGTCTTCTCACATACCCTCCCGGACACTCCCGGGGAAGGCTTGCTGGTGGCTGGGCCGCCAGGTCCTGCGTTTCCCAGTCTGGCTCTTGAATCCGAGCGGACGCGTTCCCTCCTCGCGCGCCGCCGATCCTCCCGTCCGCCACCTCGAAGACGGCGGTCTCCTCGGCGCCATCTCGCACCCCCCGGGTTAGGCCGGCAGAACCACCACGGACGCCGGCATAATACGTCACCAGGCCGAAGCAATCGACCGCGCGACGAGCGCACGCTCGGAGCTCCACCGCTTCGGCCTGGGGGCGGCTTCGGGAAGAGAGGCGCCGCGCGGCCCTGTTGGCGCCACCTACAGCCCTGGAGGGCGCGCGTCATGGCGGCGCTCGGCTCGCTCCCCGCGACCCCGGATTTGCCCACGCTCCACGCCAGGTTACAGGACTTGCTGCGCTTCCTACGGGGCGCCCTGGCCATTTCCAGCGCGCACACGGTGGATTTCTACACCGAGTCCGTGTGGCGGGAGCTGGTCGACCTGCCCCCGGAGAGCGTGCTGGCGGCGCTGAGGGGCCCGGCGGCCGAGCCCGAGCCCGAGCCCGAGCCGCGGGAGGAGGAGGCGGGACCAGGTGACTCGCGGGGCGGCGGGGCGGGAGGGGACGGGGCGGGGCGCATGGACTGCGCGCCCCCTCTTTGCGCCCCCTGGTGGAACTCGGCGGACGTGGCAGGGACTTATGTGGCGTCCCGTGAGCCATGAATGGAGGGGCATCTGAATAGTGAGGGTTTGTGAGGTCCCCTCGTTTCATCTTTGGGTGTTGGTATATTTTCCCAATTTAAGGCAACCAAGGAACAGGGAAGAGGCATTCGTTCCCGGAATAATTCAACATTTTGGAAATATAAGAAGGTTATTTGAGGGCACGTACAGTATTGACGAATAGAGTCGAGAACCTGTTTCTCAGTCAGTCCCAGGAAGATTGTAGCTCGGATTTGGACGGTGATAGTGAAGTCTTGAATACTCTCTAGTCCGTTTTGAAAGCATGTCTTGTCAGTATGCTGTGTGCCTTGAGGTTTTTCTAGGCTCTGGAGTTCCCAAACTTCAGGAATCTTAGATTCTATGAAGTGTCTCTTTTGAAATAAGAGCAGCTACTAGAACATCCATCTGCTGCTTGCTTCCGAGTTTCCAGTCGTGGAGTGTCCTTAGTGAACTTCGTCCCTGAAGCATCCTGAAAATGCAGTGTGCGCGGGGGTGGGAGAATATAATGGAACTTAGTAAATTTTGGTTTTTTTTCAAGTCGTCCGTGAACCGTTGTGGAGAGCACGGACCATATTTGTCTTAAGCATGGATGGGCTCCAACACGCGGAAAGTTTCTTGCTGTGCATCAAGGGCTCCATAAATATTGGTGAACGAATGAATCATGTTGGCTTTCAGAAGAAAATGCAAAGAAAAATGATGATGACCAAGTGCAGAGCGAAGCTTTAATGTGTGGTTAACTGGGTCTTCCCTCGATGAGATTACATTATTTTGCATATACTAATAACTGGATTCATTGGTGTGTGTTGTATGTCCTGCAGTTTGCTTTTGCTAGGTGGAAATATATATATATACATACATATATATATATATGTATGTATAAATTTCTTCTTTCTTTCTCTTAGCTCTCTCTGTCTCTCTACCTGTCTGTTCCCACGAGGTAGGCCAGAGAGGTTAACTTCTCTCTCTCTCTCTCTCTCTCTCTCTCTCTCTCTCTCTCTCTCTCTCTCTGTGTGTGTGTGTGTGTGTGTCTAGTTGTTTTCATTTCTCAGATACGTTTTCAACATTATTAATCCTTTTTAACACATTAAGGAGGTTTTTGTTATGATTTTGACAGTTTTATGCCTGTAGGTAATGTATTTTAATCCTTTTCTCCCACCATTACCTTATCTTATTCCCCCCTCCTGCTTTAACTCTTCACTTTCTTCTTTGTAATTAGCCTCCTCTCTAACGTCTGTGTATGCATGTGGGCGTGCGTGTCCGTGTGTGGCCCACTGAGTTCAATTAGGGCTGCTTGTATGAGTATGGCTGTAGACTTATTTACTAGAGCGTGGACAATTTGCCAGTGGCTGTACCACTGAGGAAAACGTGTCCTCCTCTCCCAGCACCATCAACTAGCAATAGCTCCTTGGGGGATTTTTAGTTTTACAACATTAAAGTTGTTATATTGTTCTCCAGTTAATTCCCGAATTCTATAAAATCCAATTCTTATTCTTTATTCTAACATTCAAGCTGTTCCTCACTGCAAAAAAAAAAAATTCTAACACGTGTTTTGCATGCTTATGTGGTGTATGGGCATGTGTGTATGTACATTTTTGTGAGGGTTGCACCTGCATGTTTTTGCACATGTGTGTTATGACCTGAGACTGAAGTCCAGTGTCTTCCCTGTTACTCCACACATAATACAGTGAGATAGGGTCTCATGTTGAACTTGGAGCTTGTCATTTTGGCTATTCTAGCCAGCCAGCTTCTCCGCGGAGTCCCTGTTCTCTCCCTCCCACCAGCTGGAATAAGAGGGCGGTGCTGACTAAGTTTTGTCAACTAGATACAAGCTAGAATGACTTGAGAGGAGGAAACCTTAATTGAGAAGATGCTCCCATCAGACTGGCCAGTAGACAAGTCTGTGTGTGTGTGGGGGGGGGTTCTTTATTTAATAATTGATATGGGAGAGCCCAGCCCATTGTGGTAATGCTACCCTTGGCCAGGCAGGTGGCCCTGGGTTGTATAAAAAGCAGGCTGAGAGAGCCGTGGAGAAGAAGCCAGTAAGCTGTGTTTCTCTATCTTTGGTCTCGGCTTCAGGTTTTGTCCCAGGGACCTGCCCTGCTAGAGTTCCTGCCTTGGTTTCCCTCAGTATTAGACTGTAATTGGGATATGTAAGCCAAATAAACTCTTTCTTCCCAAGATGCTCTTGGTTGTGGTCTTTATCCCAGCAGCAGAGAATAAGCTAGGACAGGAGGCTGCTGGACTTTTGCCTTCACTTGAGTTTTGGGCAGTGGTTCTCAACCTGTGGGTTGCAACCCTTTCAGAAGTCAAACAACCATTTCACAGGGGTTGCTTAAGACCATCAGAAAATACAGATATTTACGTTACAATTTATAACAATAGCTAAATTACAGTTATGAGGTAGCAAAAAAAAATAAGTTTTTGGTTGGGGGGTCACTACAATGTGAAAAACGGCATTCAAGAGTCACAGCATTAGGAAGGTTGAGATCCACTGGTTTGGGGGATCCTAACTTTAATCTTTATGGCTATGTGGCAAGCTTCTTACCTGTTGAACCTGCTCTCCAGCCCTGTTCTTTGTAGTACGCTGTGTTTCTTGGGACATTTTATGCCATTTTAGTGGGAACTGGTGCAGTCTTCTGAGACTAGTATTTCATATAGTATTAAGCATCCCTGGATGACTTGGCTTCTTATCTTTTTTATTTAGCAAATGTGTTTCTAAATATGTATCATTGTATAATTTTATTTGCCAACAAATACTATGTAAAGAATCTTAAAATATTATGATAATTTTTTCTAGTTTTACATATAATTTAATTTTCACAAATACTGTAGTTCAATATGAAAATGCTTTTGGAATGATTGGCTATATTTATGCATCCATTATGTGTTAATATTGGTATGGTATGAACCCGAATGTCAGTTCTTGTTAATATGTATTATTTCATCCAAAAACATGGGTTGCCTGTTTAAGTAACATATTTTTTCATTTTATGTACAACTATAAATTAAGCTAGAGTTGCTTAGGCAAGAAAAAAAATCCTACCACAAATTGGATCATACAATTGACTCATTTTAAAAGCAACAATATGTATTATATGTGTTCTCTTAGTACATTATAGTATGCTCGTATATGCAAAGTTCATAGAATTTAACACAGCCCATCTTTAATTTTCAAAGTTTAGTAAGGCAGACTTAACTTTTGGCTATTAAACAATTAACAAAGATATAAGCCAACAGTCAACTATTGCAAAAAGCAAAGCCTTAAAAACTTTTATTAAATTTACATTAAATAAAAGTTTATTGATTTCCTTTTTAGAGAAAATGCCCTCAACTCATCCGATACTTGGGAAATATTGTGTTTTTTATCCAAAGGCAAATAACATGAGGCTTTGCTGTAGTGCTGGAATTAATGGAGTTGGAGCCACAGTAGTGATGGGGAGGGTTCCGAATGAAAGGAAATTGCACACCTGGATGGACAGCTAGTTGAACATAGGAACTCAGGCACACAGTATGTGAAAAATACTATAATGATTTAACTTTAGCAGTGATTGGAAATGCTATTTATCAACATGGGAAATAGGAAAAGAGAAAGATGTGTCAGTAAAAAGAATATTTGTAGGAATGAATACAACAAAATATTTTTATATCCTTGTGAAGGTAATTATCAGGAAGGTACTGCTGGCAATACCTTCCTGAAATTCTGGTCCATTGGCTATGTGAGTAACTATGACACAGTTGTATCTGTAAGTTTAGTACATATTTGTATCTTTTATTGTATTCTGTATGATCTAAGTCACTCTTGTCTCACCCTAAGATTGTAAGTATTCGGGCTGAAATGAGGTTTTATGCTTCCCTAACAGGCTCAGTGGTGCTATTGAAGTCCTCGTAGTGGCCTCAGTGATTACAACCACTACGGAGTCTTAGGAGAATTCCGTAGTTGATGATGCTACAATAGTAAGTGCATTGAAATATGCTGTCGTTCATGCATGCATGCATCCATCCATCATCCATCATTCATGTTGTGTGCAAAGTACTTTTGCTTTACAACTGAACATAGAGCAGTTTTTGTTTACTATGATTCTAGAGGTAGATGCCACAGAAACCCTTACACGAATATTTCACTTTCTTTTCAGAGACATTCATTATTTCAGATATCCTAATTGCGTTTGCATTTCTGGAAGCAGGATCACTTGTAGTGAAGAGGGAGGGGTTAAGAGGAGTGATGAAATGGTTACAGAGAGAAGCAAGTGTGTATTATCCTAACTTGCCACTGTAGGCTGATCTCTGCCAAAGAAGTTGCCAGAAGTTGCCTGATTTTGATAGTCAGGTCTATCATTGCCCACTGTTATTTTGCTCTCTGTGGCATGCTGATGGAACTTGAGATCAAGAGCAGAGTGTAAGGTCAGAGTGCCAAATTTGTTTACCCTGACACTTAGTGTGTGCCCATTTGAATCAATTACAGTCTTGTCAAGTCTTAGGTATTTCCTCTGAAAATGAGATAAAAGCCACAGTTAACATGCTCACCTAACAGATGAAGTGTCCAACACCATGTTTGGTGTGTAGTCTTAAATGTGCAGTACCTGTTAGCAATGGAACAGTGAGTTATTATGAAAACCGGTGGAACTCATCTTCCTTAGAGTTCTATTGGACATCAAGTACAAAACAGGTAAGTAGTTTTAAATTTTACTTGTTAATTATGAATATACATTCATTGGTTTTATTTCTGGTTTTAAAACTTCATGCATTTTTTTCTTGAAGATTCTTACAGTCTGTGTATTTTGCTCTTTTGTTTTCATGTGTATATTGATATCTGGTAGAAAAAAAAATCAAAGCAGATTAGAGGTATCTTGGTATCCTGTTTATCAAAAATAACCTCTCCTGCTTCTTTTCCATCTTATTTCCTATTTTGTTATTATTTCTGAATCCTATATTTATTTATTGCTGTGTGTTTGATGTATGATGTGTTAGTGTAGATGCATGGGCGGTGTACTTTGATGAGTCTGTGGAGGTCAGAGAGCAGCTGGCAGGAGTCAGTTCTAGCCTTCCACCGTGAGGATAGACTCTGGTGGTCAGAATGCACAGGAAGCGCCTTTACCCATTGAGCCAACCCACCGGCTCTCCAGCTAATGCTCTCTCCCAGCCCTTCTTACAAGAAACTGACCTGGTATAGTGATGTAGGTCATACAGACAAGTCAAGTGAAGCAGACACTGGAGGAAGATCGGGAACTTCCCGTAGAGGGAAGTGTAGGCAAAACAATCAAGCCACAGAACATGCAGATGGAGCAGGCAGCAGATTTTAAAAATGCATCTTTCCCTGTGGGAAGAATATTTGCACACAACTAAGAAGTAACTAAAACTCAACAGCACTGTGGCTTCTGTGCTACCTATTACACAGACACGGGGCTGTGAGGAGCTGGACATTGGCATTGCCCCATGGTCTTCTCACGTGCTGGACCACAGAAGAGAGTAAACACAAGATCATTGGCCTTTTTCTTTCTCTTTGAATCTCAAAAAGCAGTGAACCGTGGCTGTTACAGACTGAATCACTCAGGAAAAAAAAAAAATAACCTCAGCTGTGTTTCTGGGATGAAAAAACAATTAGTTGTGGAACTCTAGACTGAATAAACAGAGAATGAATCAAAGTATGTAATCCTTTAAAAAGTGACTGTTGTTGAAATGTGCTGCCATATTAACTTAGCTCCAATACCCAAAATTTCTGGGGTGCTTGTAATGAAAAAAGCAAACTATTAGTTGAGGTCAAAGTGAAATATTTTCAAGAATTTTCAATAGGATAACTAACTTTTCTAAAAGAAACATCACATTTCTTTCTGTTGGCATCATTGCCCAATAACTGATGGATATAACGGCCCCTCTGCTCACTGTGAGTTAATACTTTTATTCTATCACACTCTAAGAAACTGCTCCCCCGGAACCTTTGGATGTTGAGACTGCTCTTAAACCTAAAAGTCTCACTTAATAGTTGACTGAGTTTTCCCTTCTGCAGCATGTCTAAATATTTTGATGTAGATTTTATTACTTTTGGCTGTATCAGTAAATTCAGCTTTTAAAATTTCCTAAAATCTTTATTAAATAAATTTACCATGGTAACTTTGTGGTTTTATTTTCTATGTAATTGATTCAAAAGTTGAAGTCACACATCTCTGCAATTTTCTATTTAATAAATTTATCACACATTATACCTCCAACTTAAGGGATGCTAGTTTTAAAAGGATAGGAGCAGAAGCATATAATTTTATTTAGAATTTGAAGACATTCATTAGTTACATTGTTTTAGTTTTGTCAGAGAGCAACAGTTTTCATTGTGATTAAGTGGACATTGTAAAAAGTAGATGTGAGTGTCAACTATGCTAGACAAGATGTCATGGCATGGTATTCTGGATGTCTGTTTGGTCTTGGTAAAATCAGTGTTGTTCTCTAGATTTTATGCTGCCCCTAAGTAAGTGCTTTACATACGTGGTTTAACAACTGAATTTGTTGGCTTTGTGAGATTGCTTTTATTTTGTTACATGTTGATTTCATTTTTAAAAATACTTTTTAATGAATGGGCTCACTTGGACTGCTCTATCCATTGAGGTTTATGAACCACTTTGGACAAATTGGAATGAAAACCTTAGAAATAAATTGTTGTCCCTTAACAATGGCATGAAAGAGTAAGCCTGTGCAGTACTGTTCCACAGGAATACGGAATAACAGTATTGCCAGGACCAGCACCTTGAGATGCACAATTGAAGGTCCGAAAAGACAGCTCATGAGTTAAACAACTACATTATTCTTCAGACTGGAAACGGCTGCTGTTTTTGCTCCTGGAAAACATAAAGACTAAATTTTAATTTGATCCTTCATGACATGATTGGAGAAAATGCTAAACCCAAGTTTTGCAGAGGTCAATAATTTAAATAACAGATGATAAGGAGCTATTAGAGATACTGACAAAATCTAAAGTTAAGATCTTGTAAGTTGCTGTAAAATCCCCAGGGTTCATTTGCTGTTTTAAGATCTCAAACAGTTTAGATATCTTCCTTTTCTGTCCGATTTTCAGGTTTTGTTGATCTCCCCAAAGTATTTTGTGAAACATCTCGGAAGCTGTTGAGCGTGGAAGCCTTTGCTCGGGCCGTCAAACACTACTCTGTGCAAAGCTTGGGGCTGTGCACTCCTTTCGAGCAGCTGCTTACAGCCCTTCGAGTAAATAAAGAACAGAGAACTGGTATGTGTGATTGTGATGTAGGCTTAAGCCTTAGAGGTACTTAAGAGTAGTACATCTATCCGTTACAGTCTTTGCTTGTTGCTGGATATTATGGGCACTGGTAAGTCAGCTCGTATTGAGAAGGGCAGGTTTTCTTATCCTGTATTAAGAGCACATACGGTTCTCTATGCTTTCTGCTACATTAGTCCCTGGGTGTCTTTACCACAGTTAGTTCCAAACTCTCTAACATGTATGAATTCTGCTACTACAGATGTCAAAATCCTTGCATTAGTTTTATTGCACTTAGACAATGGTCTCTCTGGCTGGTTCTTTGGGAAGAATATGAGGAATGTGGATGGTGATTGCTGGGAAACCAAGATCCTTACTGTCTGTTATCTTGTTTGATTCTCTTTGTTTCACCAACTCTCTCTTTTCTTTCTTTTTGTTTTTTTAGAAAGCTGTAAACTTACAGAAACATTGCTTGAATACTACAGTGACCCTGGATACTTTTGATCTAAATTTGCCATGTTAAAATCCTACCTTTTTGCTGTAAGCACCTCCACAAATACATTTTTAAAAACCTGGATCCTTTGACCATCAGTCACAGATACTATATTACCTGCAAGTGTTTTAACACATGTCCCTAAGAACCAGGATATACTCCTACTTATCCTGTAGCGTGCTGGTTCATCCAGGACTTTACCTTGGCGTTACAAACATTATCTACTAGCACACTGTATTCAAATTTGTTTTAGTGTTGCAGAAATTATTTATAGCTCCTTTTTTTTCTTAAAAAAGTTTTTAGATTCATTTTATGTGTATGAGTGTTTTGCTTGCACACATGCTGGTGTACAGGTGTGTGCCTGTTGCACACAGAGGTCAGAAAAGGGCCTCTGGAGCTAGTTTTGAGCTGTTGTGAGCTGCCATGTGGGTGTCGGACAGACACAGATTTGTTTCTTTTTTCTTTTTTCATCTCATTGTTTCTGCTGATGCTGATGAGTTGATGCATGTAGGGAGGTTTGCTTGATTATTTCCCCATGATTACATTCAGCTTTTAACTTTTAACCGATATGCAAATTAAAGGATTTCTTTTGCGAGCACCTCATTAAGAGGCATGTGCATAGTGTTTGCTGGCAAAAGTGGATCCTCAGAACCCTTCATTGTAGAGGGAGCTTATCCCCGTTCTGATCCAATTTTTTCATTATTATGGTTGTTTCCTTTATATCTAACTATTTTAATGAAAATTATTTTATTATATTCCTCCTGGAGCAAAACAAAGGATTTTGGGAAATCGTGGCTCTGAGAAGGGCATTCTGGCTGTAATTGAGTTCATCAGCAACGTTGCTATTGGCATTGTATTCAGTGCCAGCTGTTTCTAACTGGCCTCAGCTGAGTGAAGCCTGGCCTTCTATCTGCCTTCTAAAATTCAAGGAATGTACGTTGGGTATCAAAGAGAAAGAACAGCATATGCAAACATGAAGCCATCACCAAGTCTGGATGGATGTTGTCTTTGCCAGTCCAAGGCAGAGTAGAGATACAAGCTAGTGACAGCTGTGTGTGGAGGGAAGCTCCTCCCCATCCTGGAGTCTCTCACTTTTATTTTCTGGGCAGGTATCTGTCAACAAAATGCCATTGTCTAATAACCATATACTCCTGGGAAGACTTTATTAGTAAGGTTTTCACATTTTCCTATTGAAGAGGAAAGAAGCTTGGCCTACAAGCAGGCATGTCACAAGTGAATACTGCCATGCCATAGTAGATTTATTTATTTCTAACCGAGCCCTAAATTTCAGCTTGCCACTATCCAATTCCCACATGTCTGATTATGTTGAATACCTTGTTAGATGTGCTTTTTATACTATAAAATATAGTGTATACTCTAAAATGCTGTGTTGTAGAATGTTCTCTGTTGCTATACACTATATAGTAGAAAATAGTCACATGTGGCTGTTAACCTCTTGAAATGTGCCTAGTGTAGCTTGGAAGTTTAATTTGTATTTTGACTTTGATAATTTTAAGTGTAAATAATCATGTGGTTGGTAGCCACTGCTTTGGACAGTGCAGGTGGTAAAATGGCTCATTCATCTGCTCTAGATTGGGCAGTGTTTTTCTTATTGGTGTATAGGAGTTGGTTTTATCTTCATGCGTGTATTCTTCAGGGATGTCTATTTCCACCTTGTTACTTCTCACTCCGTTAAAGCTGTTCTTTGATGAAACAGGTTTTTGTAGTACAGTTTTCTCACTTATAATTAACTACTTGTTATATCAAGGAATGATTTTAATTATCTGCGGATTTTTTATTTTATTCTATCTGAATCATAACTGTTAAACTAATAGAAATCACACAGATATCATAATAGAATTTATGCTATTTTAATATTGATTTAAAAACCTGTGAATATCAGGTGACAACTCATTAAAATTCTCTTTAGTAACAGTATTTTAATTTTCTCTGTTTTCATTCAGGTGAAAATGTGAAGGCAATTCAGTTTATGAACACAAAAAAATCTCATGAGGTTCAGGCAATGGCAGAGCTAATCTGCAGTATTGCTGATTACTGTGGTTTAAAACAGGTGAGACGATTTCCTTGCGAGTATTGTCCACTTTTGGTATCTCTCTGATTTCATTTTCTACTTATACTTCTATTGGACTGCTGTTCTCCACCCCATGCCCTTCTTTCAACTTTCCTCTTAGTGTTTATTTTACTTGCCAAAGAGATCACATTCAGTACTCAAATCTTCACTGAGAGATCTGCCACTAAACTATACCAAACTAGAATAAGATGAAGCTGTTTACTCTATGTTTGCCCTTCATAACTTTATGCATTTGTATTTATATGAAACACTATGTAAACCAGCGTGGTTTGAATGTGAGATGCCACCCACAGGCTCCTGTATCTGAACACTTGGTCCTCAGTTGGTGTTGCTGAAAGTGGAGGCCAGGGCAACTTTGAGAGGTGGAGCCTAGTTGGAGCCTTGCTGGAGGAACTGTGTACTGGGGATGAGTTTGAGGTTTGTAGTCTGGCCCCACTTTACGTTCAAAATGTCCATTGCTGCGATGTTGTCTGTGCATTCAGAAAGTGGGGAGAGCCCAAACAAAAAAAATCAAGTGGCAAACAGATTAAAACTCATATTCGTAGTTATGTTAAATACCAATAGACACCCCAGTTAGACAGTAGCAATGAGGAGGCTGGGGTTGTAAAAACTGACCGTGTTCAATGCTGAGGAACCAGCTTTAATAGTAAAGCCAATGGGTTGAATAACTACATTAATGATAAAATAGGGAATACATGACCTAATTTATTGTTTACCAAGACCCTTATTGTCTGTTATCTTGTTTTAAAACTTTTCTTTCAGAATGTCCATTGCTGCGGTGTTGTCTGTGTACTAATGAGTCATTGTTAGTTTCTCTTTACTTTTTGCCTTGCTACATTGCTTAGTTCATCTGTTATTTTTGGTGACTTTTAAGTATATTCTTTAGGATTTACTTTGCACAAAGTCATGTCATATATGATAACAGCATGTTTTCTTCCTCACTTTCAAATACTATGTTTGTTACTTACTTGTCACTCTGATTTACTATGCTATCTGGAACTGGAAAATGTTTAATAAAAGTGATCGGTGATTGGTTTTTAATAGAAATCAAACATTGAAAAAGCAAACATAGGAGATTATGTAAGTTATATATTGCATTTGTTTATTCCTCTTAATAAAATGTCTGGAATGTTTCTACTACCAACTGACTGAAATCCTGAATTCATTCTTTCTTGTTTTCCTCAGATAATTGATGTGGGTTCTGGTAAAGGCTACCTAAGCTCCTTTTTGTCCTTAAAGTATGGCTTAAATGTCTATGGCATCGATTCCTCAAATACTAATACGCACGGAGCCAAGGAGAGAAACAGGAAGTTGAAGAAACACTGGCACCTGTATCGTGGTCAGACAAGAGAAGATGCCAACGGACTGACATTGAGACTGCAGAAGGGAATAAAAGCGGAAAAGGAAGCAAAGCGTAAGGAAAACTGTGACAGGCCACTGAAGAACAGCCGTGGGAATCAAGAGCTGTCTGCTGGTGCTGCGCCAGAGCGCTCAGAGACGGCAGTTTCAGTTCCCAGGAAACAGCAAGGAGATCCACGTGCTCAGCCACTTGAAGAAGGGAATTTGTGTTTTGAAAATGCCTTTTCTTTCACGGATTTTCTGCCTATTGATGCCGTTGAACCTACTTCATCACAGGTGCACAATGCAGAAATGTATGAAGTGAGGAAACAGAAGAGAAATATGACATCTAAACCAAGCGACCCAAGTATTTATTCACCACTGACCTCTTTTATCACTGCTGATTCAGAGTTACATGACATTATTAAAGATCTGGAGGTGAGTCTACTTCTGAATCCTCTAGTTTGCAAGAGTGCTGTCAACATAGACTACAGCATGAATAGCTTGTTATTCTACTAATGTGGTATTATCTGGCATAGCAGTCCTAAAGATCAAGAGTAAAATGCTAAGCTGACTTTCTTTGCATGCACAACAGTGCAGATTTAATGAGGGCATACTATGGAATGCAAAACCCTTTCTTCATTTTACTTTGAAATAAAAGAGCTAGCACAAATACTTGTCTATAAGCCAAATTATCTTATCCACAATTCAGAGATTGTTAAAATTCTAGTCCAAGAAGTGTTTCTATAATTTTTATTGTCTTGAATTGACACTTGTAGTAATTGTAGGTGTTCCTGGACTGCAGCATGTTTTCATGCATCCACACTTGATCCAATCAGGGCAGTGAGAACACATAAAGAGGTAATTAGCATATATTTATGGACAGGCATGCACTATCCTAGAGCAAGAATAGCCTATGAGAATTCTTGAAGGCTTTAATGTTTTCTAAGTTGTGAAATTACATAGTTGAAAGACAGTACATCTGAAATATGCTATTATATGTTAAATCAGTATTTACCAAAGCTCCTACAGATTACCTTGCTTAACTCTTTTATAAGACACAGTATCTTTTGAAGTTAATATTATTCTTTGTTAATTTTTAAAAATCTTCCTAAAAGAAATGGCTAAACAAAGTACTAGAATTCTTTGTACATTAAATCTTGTTTTATATGGCTTTTACAAAGAGGGGCTTCCCCCACAGAGATTTTTTTTTATGATTTTATTCTTATTTTTTTAAACTATGTGTATATGTATGTGTCTCTGTGTGGCATTGTGCATGTTAGTGTAGCAGCTACGTAGGCCAGAAGAGAGGGTAGATGCCATAGATCTAGAGGTATAATTGGGCAAGGCACCCAACCTGTATCAAGATTGGTATATGCTCTTTAACCAATGAGCCATCTCTCCAGAGCTCCCTCCTGCCAGATACATATAGAAGGTACCAGTTAAAGGAAACATTAGTCCTCATTAACGTAGAAAGAGTAATTAGGTTATCCAGTTAAAATTTAAAATTTTAGTTTATTTTATCACTTCAGTTTTTCAAAATAGTCTTAGGTTTATATTACTAGAAGTGCGCCTTTCAAGCTAATTCTGACTGGTGCTATAAAAATTGAGCTGTTAGCTGAATAGTTCTTTACATAGCATTTGGAGGATATGATGACTTTTTTATGTTGTTGTGAAAATAAACCTGAGAAATTGGTATGACTATTTATATGATAAATCTAATAATAATGTGATCCATAGAATGTCTCTGTATTTAAAGGTATTTAAGGGCATCTCCTTAAAACCTCAATAGATAATGCAACTTCTCTCATACCAAATGACAAAAGTATGTGGACATTGCATACAAAGTGATATGTAATACCTTTTGTGTAGAATTGACCACGTAAAAGTTCACATATTTGAAAAGACACTTGAAACCTTCCCTTGTATAGTTTTAAACTCTCCTTTTAAAAAGGGGCCCCTCCCCGTTTTGCCTTGTCTCTAAAGGACTGTCTAATGGTGGGTCTGCATACTTGTGGTGATCTTGCACCAAACACTCTGCGGATATTTGCATCCAAGTCTGAAGTCAAAGGAGTTTGCAGTGTGGGCTGTTGCTACCATCTTTTATCTGAAGAATTTGAAAACCAAGATAAAGGTAGTAAATATTCTCTGTGTCATAATTCTTATTTATTTCAACTATTATGGCTACTTTTTATTTCTTTTTTTGGCCATTTTTGTGTCTTAATTGATGTATCTTGTTTTGTTTTGGGGAAATGATTTCACTGTGTAGTCTTGAATGTCATATGACTCCTTATAAAGTCCAGGCTGCCCGTCAGAGATCCCTCTGCCTCTGCCTCTGCCTCTGCCTCTGCCTTCTGCCTGCTGGCATTAGAGGCATGTGCTACCATGCCAATCCATTATTGTGATTTGAATTAGCATTTAGAATAACAAATTTTTTCTTGGCAAATCTAGCATTAATAGTATTAGATACAATATCGCTTTTATATTTTATTGTCATTTTTTGTCTATAAAATGTACTTACTGAACACTAAAAATTTTGCAACTACTTGAAATCTCACTAATATCTGATGTATATCCGGTAGGACTTATGTTTATAAATATTTATAAGTTTTGCTTTGATTGTGATTATAATCTCCATTTGACTGTGATAGTTTTATCCATTTCTAAAGAATTAGTATTTTTTAAAAGAAAAATCAGCATACTTAGATTTTATACTTAGATTTCTATGAGCTTAGAAAGCTTTAGTACTGTTATTTTAGTAGAATAGTAATATTCAGTCTGTGCTCTCTGGACTCTGCCTGCAGAGAAAAATGATAAATGTGTTGGCAGCTTCTAATATAGCATTTGGTTGGTACATTTTATGACAAATCTGTCTGTAAGATAGAGCTTCAAAACTGTTTTAAATTTGTTTCAAAATAGTTTTTAGACTATTAGGAGTAGCAGTTGTCTTATATATTAGTTAGTATTTTAATAAAATTAAGTTTGAATAGGAAATTGTGATGGTTTGAAAAAGAATGATCTCCACAGGCTCATAAATTCGAATGCTTGACCACGAGGGGAATGGCATAGGTTTTTGAAACCTCAGTGCCCACTTCCAGTCACACCCTTCCTCCAGTAATATAACCCAGAGTCCACCAGCGGGGGCTGAGCAGTCTAGTTAGTGACTCTGTGGGGACAATTCTCACTCCAACCCCCACCTCCCAAAGAAAAGCGTGGGAATGAGCCATTAGACAGTGTACCTGGCTTCTCGTGTGCAGAATTAACCATAGCAGCTTAAATATATTGATAAGGATGAAAACTATATTGAGTTTAAGGGGGTATTTCAAAGAAGTCATCAAGTATTGAAGCAACTGTCAAATAGGTAGTAATAAGCTTTGGTTGGTCAAACAAATATGTTCATCTTAGTGTTACCTGTTTTTCTCATACGTACCTGCAATGAACAGAGTGTTGGGAGTTGCGGTTGTCAGGGAAGCACGGTACAAATGGAAGGACAGTGGTCTGACTGATGTTTGAAGTGGGTGGACCTATATGCAGCATGAGTGACTACGAAAACCTAGACGTCAGAAAAACAGTTGCACAGCCAGGAAAAAAACGTGTACAAATCCAAGTAGTAAGCATAGTAACACATTGGTTTATGTTTTAGTTTTGCCTGCACTGTTCTTTATGTTCTGTGCAAAGCCAGGTAGATTTGGGAGCCAGGTAGACACTTTCACCTTTTGCCACAGTGCACTTTGATTTTCTTACCATATCCTCAGTGTAATAAAATGAAATGGATAGCCATTCCTGCAGTTTTTATAACAGTGCTTCTTAGCTCAGATTGCACCACTGAATCAAATTTGTCACTCTAGGATACTGGAGAACTGTCTGTGGCCACCTGAGTTTTAGCCTCCAGGTACAGAACTTGAATATATGTTATTTTAAAAAGTTCCGCCAGTAGTTCTAATGACTACTACTTTGAAAACAAGGAATTTATTATGATTATTTTAAGACATAGAATTTGAGAAAATGCTTTGTAGAAATATGTTTCAGAAAATACACCCAACATTTATTTTAACTTTTCCTATGTATAGAGTTAGGTGGGCTTTATATTCAGATGCCCTTTGCAGATCAGAACCTAAAGTTGAGCTGCAAGACCACAGCAAGACATATCAAAGTGAACGTGCAGAAAGCCATACTCATCGTTGTTCCTAGCAGAGCCCTCAGAACAGGCCTCTAGCCTTCTAGCAGACACACGTTCACGAACAGGAAATTGGGTTGTAAATCTGGAGTGATAGGTTTGGAATTAGACGGAGTGATGAAGGAAAGCCTGAAACCAGCAAGGAGTATCTGTGACAGTTAATTTTTATTGTCAATCCCATGAGATCTAGACTCACCCTGGAGACAAATCCCTGGGTGCAGCTGTAAGGGATTATCTAGATTGGGTGATGGGAATAATTAAATGGGAAGACTTCCCCCTAAATGTGGATGGTACCATTTCATGCCCTGGGATTCTTGACTGGATAAAAAGGAGAACGCAAGAGAAGCACAAGCATTTCTTGCTTTCTGCTTCCTGGCTGTGGATGCAGAGTGGCAGGTGCCTTAAGACCCTGCTGCCAAGATTCCCATGTTGTGATGGACTGTGCCATTGAATGGGAGCCAAATAAGCAGCTTTGTTACAAGGAAACAAGCAACTAAGAGAGTATCCAAGGTGCTTATGGTACCACTAGAATTTTGATAGCTTACATTTCTTTATTGGTAAACATATGGGTATGTGTCTGTGTGTGTGTGTGTGTGTGTTTAACAACCAATGGAATATAAATGTATCCTTACTTTGTATATGTAATGTACACCTTATGGTCCTGGTATTCTTTTTAAATTGTTTTAGTATTTTGTTTTTAATGTATGTGTTTTACTTCCATGCATGTGTGTGCACCATGTGCCTGCAGTGGTCAGAAGAGGGCATCAGATCCCCTAAGACTTGAGTTAGAGATGATTCTGAGCAACCATGTGGATGCTGGGAATTAAACCTGGGTCCTCTGCAAGAGCTACAAGGTTTAAAAAAAAAAAAAAGAGCTACAAGGTTCTTAACAACTCAGCTAGCTCTCCAGTCCTGGCACTAGAGTCATTTACAAAATTAGAAATATATCACTTATATTGTTTAGTAATTATATTAAAACTGTTGACTTTGCAGGGCAAGGGATTTGTGTGGAGAGGTTATCACAATTCCTGTCTGATGTCAAGCTCTAGATTCCATAGATCCCTGTCCCAGAATGGACAAATATGTTATGTGTCCCTTGCCTCATATCTTAGCTATCTGACACTTTGTCCTCACTTTATTTGAACAGCTGTTTTTAAGTTGACTTGGGGTATAAATTTGAGTTGTTAATGGTCTTACCCAGTTTAGTAGATGATTCTGGTATGTACACTGCAACTTTTTAAGATTTTATTGACTATGTAAACAATATGTGTCTTGCATGAATATATTTACCCAATAACACTGTGGTAGACCATAGAGGTGGTCTGTCATGAATATGAGTTTTCAGAAAAAAAAAAAACCATGTTCTGTAAGTCATTATAATACTAAATTTATACCATATGTTTTTAAAAGTGCCTTTAGATATTTTACGTTATGAGCCAGTAGCCCCCAAGTGAATGCTAAGTACCAGAAACAGTTTTATTGCAGTGCATTATGGAATATTTTTTCCAAAGCTTAACTTAACTAATGTTTTAATATTTTTTGATATAGATTATTACCATAACTAATTGAAGCAGTCATATTATTTCTTCTCCTAAAAGGAATAAGTTGTTTTATTTTTGTTTTTTTTTTAAACATTTCAATACAGCCCGTTTTTTCTCCGTGTATAAGTGGAAATAGAATGCAGTGAAACAGACCTGAACTGACCCAGATCCATGCAACTCTTCCTGATAAGGGAACCTTAATCTTGTCCAGGTATCAGGGAGATCAGGGAGATAAAAATAACATTAGAACCAAGTGAATCTCATTTATTCTAAATTATGCTGATTCAGTTGAGGTGGGAGTCGACATATGACATAATTGATGGTGTCGAAGCGTGAGAACACAGCCCCAAGGGAGAGTTTCTGGCTCTTTTTGTTTTGAGAGTTTTTGTTTGCGCCTATTGTTTTTAAATTCATTATTAGTGTAGGGGCAGCAAGAGGATGCTGTAGCTTGTGTGCAGATGTCAGAGCATGACTTGTGGATTCCATTCTGATTGTCTCCCTTCCCATGGGTTCTCAGCATGAGCTCCAGTTTCAGGTTCAGCAGCAGTTTACCTGCTAGGCCATCTCACTGGCCCTCTTTTTGCTCCAAAGCACAGGACATGTGCCATGGTTGGCTTTTGTCTTGTATATGTGTTTGTTCAGCCTAACAGAATGACCTGTATCTGCCTACTGTCACATCAAAATGACTCATTAGGCATTTTCAATGTTCTGAATGGGCATTGCAATTAGTCTGAGGGAGAGATGGACGGTGACTTCCTTACTCTAAGTTTATGTGGCGATTTCAGTAACTAGAAAGTACTGTAGGAGTAGAGAAAGGGCAGTATACTGAGTACTGTAGGAGTAGAGAAAG
>NC_022024.1:19460123-19472012 GCF_000317375.1 Microtus ochrogaster
ATACTGAGTACTGTAGGAGTAGGGGCAGGGCTGGTATGCTAGTCCGATAGTTTCAGAGCTCTTCCCTGACTTTACTAGGAATAGCCCTGCCATAGATGACAGAACTGATCTCTGCATGGTCCAGTCCTTCCCCATCTACTCCACCTGGCCTGCCATTTGGAAGTCTGCTGCAGTCATCATCAGTCAAACAGCCTGATGAGGGTACTTGCCCTCTGTCTCTAATGTGTTATATGGTTCCTCACTGTCATAATCTTCACTTTGCTAATCTGTCTGGATATTTGATTGTTCATTTATTAGGCTGGGAAGTGTGGCAGACACCTTTTGAGAGCATCTTTTTCACTGATACATTTCCTTTCAAACAAAAGTCGCCAAAGGTTAATGAAAACTAGATATTTAGTCTGATTCACTGTTTGGTTTTAAGAGTTGGTTTCATTGCTTTAAAGTTAGAGCTACTTCATCTAAATCATCAACCTTTCTAATGCTGTGACCATTTAATATATTTCATGTGTTGTGGTGACCCCCAACCATAAGATTATTTCATTGCTACTTCATAACTGTAATCTTGCTACTACTAAGCATCGAAACTTTAATATCTGATACATGGGATATCTAATATGTGACCCCCAAGATATCAGGACCCACAGGTTGAGAACCACTGATCTGGAGGTTGAATAAAAGTATCAACCGAGCATATCATTTGAAAATCTAACATAGCTGTATAAAACGAACTTTTCTTACGTTTCTTCACAGCTCTAGTTGTGCCGATGTTGTATAAAGCATTGTTATGTACATTGTGTATACGTCCCAGCTTTCTTGTTGAAGCAGCTAAGTCAGCTCATCTCTGCTAACATTCCAGTCACTGACATCTGTGAGTGCACTTTGCCTCCTGAAACTCAGATTTTTTCCAGATTTTAAATTTCTATGATGAAGAGAAAATATTTTTATTAGCTGATCTACCATTATGCCTATGACATTACTAGACTTGTAAGAGAATGCTAACGCAATATTTGAGAAAATAAAATTTCAAAACAAATTATTGATTAATTACATTTCAACTAATTAATTTTCATTGAATTATTATTGGTCTTTCTAAATGTCATCAATATTTAAAATGAAAATGTTTAACAACTTGTACTTTAAAACTATTTTGAAATTAAAATGAAAATTATAAAAGTATGAGAAGATAGGACATATTTACTAAACCCAGTGCATAGCAGTTAGGGAGTCACTAACACTAGTTCAATATAGAATCATGCTCTGTGGAATATTCCTTTACACTGTGTGAATACATATCTGTGATTGGTTTAGGAGGAAAGTGAAATGATCAGTAGCAGGGCAGAGAGAATGCTGGGGAGAAGAAGGGCAAAGTCAGGAGGGGACACCATGAGATGCAGAGTAAGCAGGATGGGAAGGATGCGCATGAGGTAAACAATCCTTGGGGCAGCACACAGATTAATAGAAATGGGTTCATTTAACTCATAAGAACTAGCTAAAAAAGAATCCTAAGCTATCAGTGAATCATTCATAATTAATATTAAGTCTTTGTGTGGGTATTTCAGAGTTGGCTGACTTGACAGAGCTTGCCAGTGGTCACAATGAAAAACTCTTCTTACAATGCTTAGGGCTAAGGATCATTCAACAAACTGAGCGTTCTCCCATAGCCATTTCTGCTAGGTATGAGGTGTATCCATGCAAAGTTAGCTAAATAAGCTGACAACATGGTAGAATTTGTTATAGGCAAGAAAAAACTAGTGCCAGGTGCTCTAGTATCTCAGGGTAACTGATGTGTGAGGGTTATGGTCATTATACACACTATCTTCATTCTTTCTTTTTTCCATACTGCTGTGATAAAATACCCTGGCAAAGGCATTTTAAGGGAGAAAGGGCTTATCTGGCTGTGGTTGCAAAGGAATACAATCCATCATACAGCAGGCAGTGGAGGCTTGGCAGCAAGAAGAGGAAGCTGACTGGCTGGTCACATTGCACTCACACTCGCAAAGTAGGGAGTGAACAGCAGGTGAAGCCAGGTTTTAAAGCCTCAAGTTCCACTCAAGTGGCCCACTTCTCCCATCAATGCTCTCCTTCCAAAAGGCTCCTCAGTGTCCTGAGACAGTGCTGCTAGCTGGGGAGCAGGTGTTCAGAGAGGTGAGCCTACATGGATCATTACACACCCCTACCCTCCACACAGTACGGTCTTAGAGCTAGGAAACAATCTGTATTAGAAGCATAGAGATGATAGTTTCTGAATTTCCAAAGGAGTGCAGAAACACTGTGCAGGAGAGACAAGTTGACTTCTCATTTTCTGTACTGTCCTTGGATAAATCAGCTTGCCATTGTAGCGCTTCTGTAAATTAGTGTAGGAAGACGAAATTACCTGGGATGATCTCTTGTGGCTGAAATGATATTGGTATTTGATTTGAATACAGCTTTCCAAAGCAGCTTTGTTATTTAAACTTAGCTTATTTTATCTAACATTTTGACTTTGTTTTGTCTCATTTTTCTAATTATACTGGCTTTCCATAACCAGATATTCTGATTTCCTGCTGGGATTTTTTCATTTGGTTCATTCTGTGAAGTTTAAAAATACCAATGTTATAGTGCCCATAAATTAACTGTTCATCAAAGTTTTTATGTCTGATTTCTAATCACAGCAGATATGTACCTAAGCTGTCATCATCTTAATCATCAATATTAAATTTAATAGTTAGCTGACCAATTCAAAAGTGTCAGGACCTGTCTTAGGTTAAGAAAATATCAGGGCCGATTAATCTTGGTATTGTTCTTTGAGAGCTAAAGCAGGTAGATAAATTGTATCCAACTTGAGCAACACTTAATTATATAGCTTTTCTTTCGTAGCATATTACTTTTCTTTTTAACGCTGGACCTATGTCACAGAAGTCCTTTTGGCAGTTGGCATGGGTGCATGCCGATATTTGTGGGTGTGTTTGGCATTCTCTGGGCAGTTCCTTAACACTAACAGCTGCAGCTGATCTCAGTCAGCTGTGTGTTTCCCAGATCGTTGGCACGGATTTATTTTTTGCTCTGGGGCATCTTTTAAAAATGGATCTTTAATGCAGTGTCCTCCTTGTTCTTTTTTTTTTTTTTACTTTAGCTTGCCCCTCATTATTTTCTCTTTTTACTGTAAAATGTTTTTGAAGCTTATGTAGGTTGGGTATATTGAGCACAAAATGTCTGCCTTATGCTCGTTTGTGGTAAATAAAGGAAACCAAGAGTATAAATGAATAAATCTAAAACAAAAAAAATCAGCTCAGAATTAGTAAAGAGAGGCCTGAGGAGATGGCTTAGTTGGTAAAGCTCTTTGCATGAGGGTGTGAATTTGGTCCCAGTGTGTGCACACGTGGGTGGTGGCAGCACTTGTAACCTCACCTAGGAGGCAGGGCACCAGGATGCCTCTGGCTCACTGGGCAGCTCCCAGCCTGATCAGTGAGCCCTAGTCTTAGTGATGGATCCTGTCTCAAAAAGAAGGCAAAGTAACAGGCTCCTAAGGGGTACCAAACTTGGTCTCTGCCCTCCATATGTGTGTACCTGGACAGCCATATGCACCTCTACACAGACAGGCACCCACATCACACAAAAGTAGTAGTAAGGAGAAATGATTTCAACTGTATACATAAACAAATGTTAAAGTTAATAGAGTTGGCAAATAGCCCTTAACAAAAACTAGTTTACACTAAATTGCATTTATATGCAGATCTGGATTTGATTACCTTAGAGAAAATATCTTGAAATATATTTGCTAAAAATACTTTGCATTTGTTTTTTTCTGAGGAAATAATACAGTAATTGTCTAAATTTTATCCTTTTTTCTAAAGCAACAAAAATTAAGATATAGCCTAATCTTTAATATTAGTACAAAGGTTATTCAAAAGTTCCACTTATATCTTAATATGGTTTGTTTGTTTGTTTGTTTGTTTGTTTAGTCAAAATCAGATTCTTGCAACAGAGGGAACTCCTGTCATACAAAGTGATATACCCCATTAGGGAGCTGTTGTTACAGTGTATGCTAGAATAATGCTGTTTTCCTTTAGTGCCTGAGTTGTGCCAATGAGTAGTCATGACTGAAAATGTAAACCAGTAGTACCTGGCCTGGAATCCACCCAGACATTTTTAATCGAGATGGAACTCTTTGTATGTGTGCTTTTTCCTCGGTTCCTCCTCACACAAGAGTGGAAAGTTTGAGTCACTCATTCTGTCAGTTTAAATTTCAGTCTCTCACCAGAGCTCCATCATAGACATATCCAAAACTATGTGCATCTTGTAGCACAGACAAAACAGTGTCTAAAGAGAGAGAAATCAGAAACTGTAAGATATTCTTACCGTTATCCTGATGTCCATTATCAAAATGTTTCAAAATGACCATTTTGCCATTGGAGTTATCGCCTTTAAAATATTCTTTGGGAGTATTTGATTTTTAGGGAATCAAAGTCAGGAAAAATGAAAGGTGCTTAATTCATATTTACAGAATGAACCCATAACGTTGAGCATGTGCCCATCGTGTTGAGTTCTAGAACCCTTGTCTAGTAACTCCTTTCCAATGTGAATCAGTTAGCATTTCCATGTAAAGTATCTTTGTAAGATACCAAATTTTTACACTCATTTTCACTAGCTAAGAGGACTTTTTTAAAAACTTACTTTTTAATTATGTATTTTACATCTTACTGTAAGGTTATATAAAGTTTATTGTTGCACTTTATTATATTCTTTATTTGCTATGAGTATGATATGTTCTGTGGTTTAATTACGACTTTCCTTTTAGCTTTAACATATTTGAGAAAGCAGTAACTTATTATTATTTTAGAAACCTTAGCAATCTAATTAAGTTTATTTTTAGGTAATGTTTCCAGTGCCATTTGAAACAGCCTTATTTATAAGCTGAAATGATTTAATGCAGGTGGAAAAAATTAAAGAACCTTCAAAAACTTACCATATAGTTGTATGGATTCTGATGCTAATTTAAATCCCAAGGTAGATTTACAAATGAGCAGTTCAGAGATGCTCTCTTTACATGTTAGTCCATGTGCGATGCATGATCAAATGTATTGTTTACATCTATGAAATTGACAAACAATAAATAAAAATATTTTTTAAAAATTAAAAAACAATAAAATAAATTTACTTAAGAATGATTAAATGGACAAATGTCCAAACTCTGAGTAGAATAATTTTAGAGTAGGCTTATGACATTGCTAAGAGTAATGGTTTGATGGTGTCACGAGTATGTGTACTAATAGCTATGTGCCAGGGGTATACATTAAATATATACTAATTTTATATGCATTCATGCCTCAATAAAATATTATCAAGAAAAAAGTATTGTAAAAATATATATTAGACATGATTCAGTAAAATGTAAGAATATTCATTTGCTAGTTCAGGTTTTGGTATGTAGAGAGCAGTAAATAAATTTATTTGATTATATTTGTTACACATATATGTTTATATATTCATAAATATATGAAAATAGAACTTGTTGAGTCCATTATTTGTTGTTTGTGTATATATGGTTACAGAAAAGAATAAGTTTACATACATTATTTAAGAATTATAGATTTAGTAATATGCACCAAAGTTGTATTCATTCAAAATCATAAAGTGTGAACCTGTCAGAAATTGGGTCTTTGCAAATGTCCTAAGTTTAATGAGTGCCCCAGATCTAATGACTGTCCTTGAGGCGGTTTCAACACCATGGAAAAATACATAGGAGAAAGCCTGTCATACAAGCTAAAGCCAAAATGTTGCCGTCACAAACTAAGGAATGACAACGATTTCCAGCAGTCAGAAGAAACTTGACTAAGGACAATGCTTTATACTGTGTGGCTTGTGAGAACTACTGACGCCAGAGACTAATGGGGGTAATGTCATTGCATACTGAAGTACAGGTAAGAAGACCATAGGAAAGATCATAAACAGATTGTGGGCTTCATACCCACTTCAGACAAAGTACTTACAGAGTAAGTTTGGATTATTTGCCTGACATTATGCTTGTGAAAGTATGTGTGCAAATAAGGTTCCCGACAAAAGGTTGACTACCAACTACACACTGCCTACATACTTCACATTTGCATAAAACGATAAGCATTTGAGTTCATACGTTTATGAGACTTCAGTTTAAAATATAAATGGTTTATTTGCTTTCCCAAAAACATAGTGGACACAATATTTCTATGTAAGTTGTTTGAGCCTTAGCAAATTCTATTAAGTCTGAATTAGTTGACAGTAGAAATGTTGATTCTTTGTTGTCATTATTTGAGTCATAAGTGCAGTTGAGCAAAATGGAAAAACATTACAACTTCTTAAAACAATGAAAAACTGAAGCGTCCGTACAGCTGTTTGATTTTAGAAAAATGATCCTAGTGAGAAGAAAGATGGTCTTCTGGACTGTTAGGAATGAATTCATACTTTCTTTAATAAATTGCTAGCTGTTGTGTATTCCTTTTCATTTTAGAAAGTTAGGTCAGCAATAAATGCCAAGAATGTTGTTAGTTGTCTCCTGTGATTACACTAAGCAGGAAGGCTGTTGGATTTTAAATTTCTTTTGCTAAATCTTACAAAAATAGGTTTTGGCAAATTAGCTAATATCAGATCTGGAGATTAAACGCAGGGTAGCTGTTGTAGAGGAAATATATTTGATAACATTAACAAACCATCAGTTAGCAAACTGGAATGCGCTATTATTAAACATCTTGTCACCACTTCATTTTTATCACTATTTGACTTCCTCACTGACTGATTTGCTTTCTCAATAGATTATTTATTGTAACTGGAAAAGGAAGAATTTTGTTTAACTAATCCTTTTTTGCCATCTGCAGAATATGCTCAAGAAAACTGGGGATTTCCAATGTGCCGCTATCTGAAAGAGGAGAGATGGTGCTGTGGCCGCAATGCAAGAATGTCAGCTTGCTTGGTACGGCTATGTTCTTAGAAAGATGAGAATCTTACCCAGATGTTATGCAGTATTTTTAGCTAGATTGTGTTAAATGTCAGATTTTAACAAAGTATACCATTAATGTTTTTAACATTGTGATTTGTGAAAAAAAAAAGTGATAAAGATATTCAACCATTCATTTTACATGCTGCATCATAGAAAAGTTTAGATGTGGTTACTTATTTATAATATGAAATATATCAACTACCAGGTCTTAAACACAGAATCAGTTCAGTACTTTATACATAGTTTAGTAGTGTTTTTGTATATTTGTAAAAGTCATTTTGCCTTCTGATTTTCTTATAGAATAGGAAACTGTTAAACTATGGGAGATATGAAATAACTAGTCAAAAGCATTATTTTGTTTGACTTGACTGTTGTTCCTAAATGTAAAACACTTTAGGCCTTGACATTCTTTGTTCATGATACCATGTTAGCCTGCGAAAGAGCAGGCTAAATATTACAGGTGAATAATTATCATCAGGAAGCTTAAATCTTATAATTAGTTTGGTAGAATGAATCTAGAAAACCAAATTGTAGAACAAAGACCATAATTAATATTGTACTATATATTTAAATATTTTGAGGATAGTGCTCCTACCCCATTTACCTAAAAAGAAAATGATAATGGAGATATGAAATTGCTACCTGTATCAATCATTTCACTATGTATATGTAGACATCAGAACATGTTGGTTTATTTAAACATACAGTAACTTTTTAAAAATAAAATATAGTTCATTCAACAATTTGTTTAATATCCAATCATTAGATAAATGAATTCTTTCGATGCCCATTGTTTCTAAGGTACTGGTCTAGTATTATGTGCTTATATGTAGCTGCAGAGATTTTGGATCCTAGGAAGAGCTTAGAAATCTATTTATTCTCAAGTAACCATTTGCTTATGTAGCACTCTTGATGTACTTCTCTGGAGATTTCTCCTCTTCCTTTATTTTATGTGGGAATGAAACATGCTGAGAATATTGGGAGAGTGAAGAGTCATTCTTAGAATGTCGTGATCATGGAATGCTGCTAGCCAGCCAGGCTTATACCCGGAAGGCAAGAAATTGAAATAGACGTTTTTAGGGGCGTTAACTTGATGTGCATTTGTTCTGTAATATTTACCGGAGCACATTTTCATACAATGAGCACCCCCTCAGGCCCCACCCCAACTGTGTGACATGAGGAGAACATATATAAATAAAGTTTCAGAGAACAAGATTTAGCTGATCAGTTTCTGACTAGCCACACACAATTTCAGGTAAGCTACCAATCATGAGAATGATCTTATAGGTGTGTAGAAATTGTGCTTAAAGAAGATAGTCTGTAGATTACATTTTAATTTAAAAAGTGTTTGTTTCAGTTATAGATAAAGGACCTGTTTCTGGAAACCTAGAAGCCTGAAGCAAAACACAGATATTTAAAATCTCAGTGATAAGCTTATGCAAATCAATTATGCTTTATTTGGCTTGTGTTTGAAATGTTCCTAATTCAAATTTACAAGAATTTTAGTTAAATACTTAGCATCCAATGAATGAAAATATATGTCTAAGAAGCGAAGAGTTTTGTAAATGTCTATTCCATATATAAATTATATGGTAAATGTCATGTATGTTCAATATGATTGTTAGGAATGTTAGGAAATACTACATAAAAATGTTTGTGTTCTTAAGTATAAATGTAAATACCATAAAGCTGTCAATGTGTGTTACAGTGGTTCTATTAGTTTCATTTGTATATCTGTGGCTATAGTACCTAACAGGAACAGCATAAGAAAGCTTTACAGTGACTCGTAGTCCCCAGGATCCAAATTCATTGTGGCAAGGAAGGCAGGGGAGGCAGCCCAGATCATGGCAGTGAGAGCATAGAGTTCACACCCATTGCACGTCAGGAAGCAAAAATGACCATGACACCACCAGTAACCAGTTCCCACCATCTAGAATGTCTCTTAAATGTTCTATAGCCTCTCAAAATAGCGCCAGCACCAAACAAGCATTCAAACACGTGGGGACACTGTGTGCTTCAACAGGATCCATTTCTTCTGGCGCTACAGCAGATGAGAATCCACTCTGAATTCATGCATCACACAGATTCCTCTTCCACCTACAGTCTCTTCATATTTGCTTGCTAAAAGACGAAACTAGAGATCGGGAGGTTGCTTACTGATAAGAGCGCCTGCATAGTTAAGTACAAGAACCCGAGTTTAACTCCCAACTCTGGAGTAAAACTGAAAGGATGGAATTCCACATCCCATAAATCATAAGACGTTAAAAGAACTTTATAAACACATCTGTGTCTGTATCGTACATGAGAGCAGCTTTGGATGTGATTGTCTAACCACACTGAACGTGAGTCACACTTGGCCGTTTTTATTTCTTGCTGCTTTCTGATTCCTTCTACAATTCATGGAGTGTATAATCAGAATGTGATCATGTTTTGTGTATGACACTTTCCATTATAAATTAGTCCTAATTTATACAAGCATATGAGCTAACATTCTTTAATAATATTGATACTTTTAACTATGTATGTAAACTTACATGTTATCACTTAATTAATCTTTTTGATTGTCAGTATTGCAAATTCTTATAGAGTAGATTTATAAATCTCATAAGACTAAATGTGTCAGCAATCTTTGTCTTTTTCTCTTTCTCCTCTAAGGCATTGGAACGCGTTGCAGTTGGCCAAGGGGTAAGTGAGAGTGTTTAATGTAGCTAATGAACAGGATCGTTTTCTCTCAAGCCCTCTTCAGACTTGACCTCCTGTTGAACTTGAAACCCGATGGATTTTAGTAAATATCACCTCTGCTTGTCACCGCTGCTCATTCAAGTGTATACATGCTCTGTGTGTTTAAAGTGAACTTTCCGAGCAATAGATGGAGGTTTGAAGAAAGTATCTACATTATGCTGTTCTCCAACCTCTCATTTCTCCATCCTGTATTAACAATTTGTAAATATGTCCAGCAAATGTTGTAGCCGACCATCAGGCTTTTATGGGGTTCTTTCAAGGAAAGAAAATGGTATAACATGGCAATGTATTATTTAAGAGTAATCTAAAACATATTTCATTTGGTTATTTGATACCTTTTTCAATTTAATTAGCTTTTAGCTGAAATAGCCAAACAGGCTTGCAAGGATAAATAAAAGTTTAAGATATTCTAAATATTCATACAGTATACTATCATCTGCTGTGTATTCATGAATTTTAAATTTGGAATTTTAAAAAGCAGTTTTGAACATTTTCATAAAATTATTCTATTGTTTAGAAATTGGAAAAGATCTATTGTTTCTTTTTCAAGGAACATTAATGTTAATTGTATTTTAAAAATAATAATTGCAATGACAAGTTTACTTATCTAGACCAGTAACATTGATAAGTCATTTGATAAGTCCTTTAATAAGTACTTTCGTGGTGGTGGCAGTTGCTTTTTTCCCCACTGTATTAATTTGCCTGTCTGTGGTCTCATGGTGAATGAAGTGAGGAAAACAGACAAAATGTTTAAAATCAATAACAAGTGCTCAGTAAATGTCAGGTGTCATCACCAATAAGAATTATTATCTTGAGAAGAATAGTTAAATCTAATACAGACCTTTCCAAAGAAGTGTACAAACTTCTTGTCAATTGTGGTAATGAATACATAGGACTGTGAGTTATGTATCATTATTATGCCCTGATATGCAGGAGGCAACTGTGAGGTAACAAATTCTAGGATTTCAATCTCTATCTCCCACAGACACCCTTAGCTTCTATAATGTGCACTACCTTAGTGGTTCCCTAGGGCCCTGGGAAAGAAAGGGGCCTTTTGTGTTGTTGTCCACTAGTGGGATTGTTTTTTAAGTTTTCTAAGATTTTGCTCATTCAGTCTGAGGAGTTGGATGTTATTTTAACCTTATATAACAACATGATCTGCAACAGGAGGTTTATGATGTAGCCTAGCTCCCTAAATTAATTGCAGAACTGTGACTTGTAGTTTTTGCCCTTTGCCAAAGTCCTGTACAGCACATGCATAATGCATGCCTCAGGGTACACACTCTGTTCTTTCCTGGTTTTAAAATGCACTAAGAGTGTTAAGTGACTTTATTCCTTGTGAAGGAAGAGAAGTCAATTCTAAGCCACACCCAGTTTAACCCTTGAACAGTCAGGCACAGGCTTGGGAAGTGACGGTTCTCTTCTTTCCCTCTGTATTCACCAGGATGATCAGCCTAGTTATTCCAAGAGCGAACGTTTGAAGGCATTTCCTAAGTCCCTTCCCTTTCTCTTAGGAGACAGCTGTAAAGCTTTTATTTGCTCAGGGTAACTGGGGAAAGATAATTGATTTTGTCCCGTTCTTGTAGGTAGTAGGTTTTCTGCCTTAAAACATATACAAAATTTTATTTAGTGTTTGACTTCTGCTGAATTAAATATTAAACATATTTATTCTGGTTAAACATAGAGTAAAAAACAGCTGGGAAGAGAACTCAGTTTATAAAGTGCTTGCCTTACAAGCCAGATAACGTGAAGTCAAACACCATGTTACAAAGCAGTATGGCAGCCTGCACTTGTAATCCCAACCCTGGTGAGGCAGAGGCAGCCAGCCCTGTCTACTTGGTAGCTCTAAACCATCAAGGGACCCCATTCTGACAAGAAAGGTGGAATGGGCCATTCCTGTGGAAAAGCACCTGAACTTGTCCTCTGCACATGCGCATACGCATCCACCTAAGAACAAACATGCATCTGTAGAAAATAAGTTAAAATTCCAACTTGTCACTGCAAAGGAGAACAGAGTCTGAAAAGATTGGGTCAGTGAAATATTTGCCCCACTAAAGTCTATTCTTAAAACTTAGCCAGGTATTTGGCAGTTAATTTCATCTTATTTGACATCTCAAAAACATCTATTATTGTTGGTCTTCTTAATCTTTGCTCATATTTCATATTCTCTCTCTCTCCTCTCTCTCTCTCTCTCT
>NC_022024.1:19472251-19491457 GCF_000317375.1 Microtus ochrogaster
CCTGGCTTTTTTCTCTTTCTAAAATAGTAATTTTGCATGAATGCTAGCTTGTTGCTATTATTAATTTTTCTTTATCCCTATACTGTCAGTCTAAGAAGTCCCTTGAGGTAAACTGGCATTTTGGTGACTTTTGTAATTTTTTAAGTTCAGTTCCCAAAGCCCATATTAGACAGCTCACAACCTCCTGTAACTCTAGCTTCATGGTGCTCAGCATCTCTGGGCCTCTGTGGGCACGTGTACACATGCCTGAATTCAGACACACACATGCATGTAATTGAAGAAGTAAAATAAAACTTGAAAAAGAAACTTGCACCATTCATGAGACACCTCTCCGTTGTTTTCCTAAAAGCAGGGTCTTCAGTTTCCTTTGTCCTTTTTAACTCTTTTCTTTAAGTCTCTGGTGCCATGGGCTTTCATGCTTCAGACAGTTTTAAAACATTTCCTATAGGTGCTGTCTTTCCCAGTGTGAAGCCTAGGTCGTGTCCACATCAATTAGGAGAGGCTCATGATGATCTCCTTCACACACGTCCTTCCCAACTCTGCTGGACTTCCGAGATGATGGGGATGGACTTTAAAGTTGATTTCTTCCCATTAGCTGATCCCTAAGCTATTTGGAGGCAATAGCTTATTTTTTTAACCAATTATAACTTTTCTTCCCCATTTACTGACATTCCTTTTACAGTTTTTTGTTTTGTTTCAGAATTACTTCCTCAACAAGAGTTAGTCTCAGGGTAATCCTTTAATTTACAGTGGAAAAACTATAAAAAAATTCTACTCTTTGCTTAACAACAAAGTCGTGTTTGTAACATTTATGAGTTTCCAAGTCTCTAGTACTAATTTTGTTTCTAGGTTTTTTTTATTTATTTATTATTCTTACACATTTATCTGCATTTTTTCCAGCTGCCTACTGAATCACTCTTCTATCGTGCCGTTCTTCAGAATATTATTAAAGACTATTATGGCATCACCAAATGGTATGAGAATTTTGCGTTGTAATTCTGCTGGGGTCCAGAGGTATTTCCTAGGAGATGAAATACCTCTAGTTCAATACCAAGCAACCAAACGATGAGTAAATAAATGTCTGTGTTACATTGTTAGCTAAGTGAATTTTTAATATTTGAGTACATTTATGAGGGATAAATTATAATTAGTTTTTGCTCGTGTGATTTTAGAAAAAATCTTTTTGTGTGAGAGAGTACATTGAGTTTATTAATAATTACTCAAGGACAATCAGTGTGGCCCAGAATTGACCACAGCAAAGAGGAACAGGGATGTCCCTAACTTCAGTGCATTTCCCCATCTGTAGCAGCGGATTAATAGTGCAGCCTCAGGGGGTTTCTGGAAGCAGAAAATGTGACCGTGAGACTAAAGCAAGTGGTACGTTGTTTGGCGGTCAGTTGGTAGTGAATAGATGGTGGCTCCGCCATCATTAAAGCACCTTGCTAATACATCATTTGTTCTTCATATTGAAGAGATTGGATAAAGCAGAATGAAATATTGATATATACAACAACTTGGCTGAGTCTCTGGAGACTTACATTGGATGAATGTAATTATAAATTATAAAAGGATATAGATTGTGTGATTCTGTTATTATATGTCCTGAGGGATGGAAATGTAGCTCAGGGGAAGAACATTTTTCTAGTATATACAAGTCTTAGCACCACAAGGGGTCAGGGTGCTGGGGACAACAAGGTAGACAGGGCAGTGTGTTCATGACAGAGTTGTAGAGTAGCAAGATACTGCTGATTCCCGGGGAAAGGGAGAAAGTAGGAGGAGAAAGGCATGTGGTGTAAGACAGCAAAACAAGTGATCCTCAGGGGAAATACTCTCTTACTGATAGACTCTGTATCCGCTTTGCCAGCCTGAGGCCTGGTGGGAAGATACACAAAGGGTATACTATGCCTACTTCTTCTTCCAGCTTTGTGTGATCTTCTGCGTTAAAGTAAAGTGAATAAAAACAATGGAAAACAGTGTGTACATAATAGAACCTATAAAACATTTTAGAGTCAAGTTATAAAATAATAATAAGTGACCACCATTTTTAAAGAAGTGGGTGGTTTTAAGTATAATAGAAAGAATTGACGAAGTTAGAAGTATAGGTCAGCAGTGCAGCCCTTGTCTAGCATGTGTTGGGCTATGATTTTGATCTCCACTACAAAATGAAAAAAAAAGGAAAGAAGGGGATAGGAGACAAAGAGGGAGAAGAAGGCATAGCACGTCAGGAAGCAGCAGTCTGCTGGGGAAGATGGTGTCTGGAAGGAATGTCAGTAAGCAGAAAGATGAAGAGTGCCAGAGGAAGGCTAGAGGTGCACAGAAAGTAGGGAGGAGGATTCATTGCTGCTGAGGAAGATAGTGAATAAGGGGATAGAGATACTGAACAAAGGACAGGAGTCAGTAGATGCAAAAAGTGCACAAATCTCAACAATATTTGGAAACAACCTATAGACACATAATGAGAAGAATTGTGAGAATAAACACAGGATTGGGAGGGAGGGAAGAAGCCTTCAAGGGAACTATGGTCTAGACTAGAGACTACTGGGGGGAGAAAAGTGTTGCTGTTAAACCCGAGGACCTGAGCTCCATCCCTTGGACTGCATGGTCACTCAAGTTACACACACACACACACACCCACACACACACACACACACACACACACACACACAATTTACAACATGTATAAATAAATGAGATGAAAATTTAAGGAACTTCTATTAAATAGGAAAACTTAGAAGTCAAATCATGATCAAACTGCTGGATGAAAAATTGTCTACAGCATAAGATATTTAAAAACCTGGATGAAATAAAGATATTTTCATATACAGATAGCAAGTATGCATCCTACTAAAAGGAATGCTAAATGATTTAAATGACTGTGGTGTTCTGTAGTGGTCTCCATCTGTTTCAAGAGAAGCAATTGTAAACAAAGAACTGTAGGCAACTGAGGGAAGCTGGGAGCAGGAGAGGCGGCCCTCCCTAGGGAAGAGCACACTAATTGGTTGTCCAGTACCAAACTGTCAGCCCCGAAAACATTCATACAAGTAATATTGCCCAGACTGGACAGGTTACATTTAGGAATAAATATGTATATACATATACATACGTGTCTGCGTAACAGTGAAAAGAAACGGCCATGGCCTTGAAGGAAAGAGGGACAGAGTATATATTGGGAGGGTTTGGAGAAAAGAAAGGGAAGGGATAAATGATGTAACTAAATTATAATCTCAAAACAAAATAACGTAGGGTAAATTATTGTAAAGGCCAGGAGGTCCTCAGAAAAACTTCCAAGCAAATTTTGCTATTACATAACCAAAATAACATGGTATCTGATATATTTTTCTTCTTTCTCTTTTTAAATAAAATATACGCGGCAGAAAGAAATCTAAAATCTATAAATTATTAAACATAAGATCTTAGGATGATAGTCAGATATTCAGAAATAGGATTCTTTACCCAGACATCATTAAAACACTTATTTGTTGCATGCCTCTGCAATCTTAACTAAAAATCAGCCCTAGGTAGCCCTATGCATGATCCAACACACCACCAGCTAATCAGGAGGCCGAGGCAAGAAGACCAAAATTCTAGACCATATGGAGAATTTTTGTCCAAATGCCCCAAAGAGAGGATGAAAAACAAATAGTATGACTAACAATATACCTAGCAAAAGTAATTTAAGACACTCATGAGGAATTTAGTAAAATATAAACATACCGAAGAACTTTTAAAATTTCAAAAAAAACTGAAATTAAATCCTCCAGATGATTGCAAAATTACTGTGACTCAGTGATGGATATCCCATAATAATGATGTGTTAGTACAGAATTTACCTGTAGCATGAATAATAAAAATCTAGAGACAGAAGTTGGGATTCAACCCAAAAGCCAGAAAAGCAAAGCAGACAAGCCACTAGAGAAGTCTTACCTCTACCAAGGCTGGGTGTCCATAAATCAAGCAGACTAAGTCTCCCTCTCCTTCCATTTTGTATTCTCTCTAGTGCTGGGATTAAAGGTGTTACTCCCTAGGACTATGATTAAAGGTACGAGCCACCACCACCTGGATCTCTTTTCTGCATTGATCTTGTGTAGCCCAGGCTGGCCTTGAACTCACAGAGATCCATCTGCCTCTGTCTCCCAAATCCTAGGATTAAATGTATGTCTCACCTGACTCTCGTGGCTTTAACTTTGTCTCTGGTTTTCAGGAAAGTTTTATTTATCAAAATACAAATAATATACGACTACATTTTCCAGTTCTGGAGTGTATATGAGAGAGATGAATACCAAATAAAGCTAAGACAGTCATAAAGGGGAAGGAAGCAGACTCTGTCCTAGTGGTGGAAAGTTTGCACAAGGGGGAGAACCGGGTGGTACAAGAGTGTAGGAAGGAGTCTCATTTTTCTAATTCTTTGACAGTTTTATGCACTCCTATAATCCTGTATTTCAGCAGTTCTGCATATTCACTCACTCCTCAGTGGCCTCACATATCCCTATCCATTGCCCCTTCTACCTGTTCTTTTATTTATTTATTTATTTATTTATTAAAAATTTCCACCTCTTCCCATCCTCCCATTTCCCTCCCACTCCCCTCACTCCCCCTCCCGCTTGCTCTCCAGTCCTAAGGGAAGTCAGGGTGTCCTGCCCTGTGGGAAGTCCAAGGCCCTCCCCCCTCCATCTAGGTCTAGGAAGGTGTGCATCCAAACAGACTAGGCTCCCAAAAAGCCAGTACATGCAGTAGAATCAAAATCCTGTGTCATTATCACTGGCTTCTCATTCCGCCCTCATTGTCAGCCACATTCAGAGAGTCCGGTTTGATCACATGCTCGTTCAGTCCCAGTCCAGTTGGCCTTGGTGAGCTCCCATCCCACCGTCTCCATGGGTGGATGCACCCCTCGCGGTCTTGACTTCCTTGCTCATGTTCTCCCTCCTTCTGCTCTTCAGCTGGGCCTTGGGAGCTCAGTCCAGTGCTCCAATGTGGGTCTCTGTCTCTATCTCCATCCATCGCCAGATGAAGGTTCTATGATGATATGCAAGATATTCATCAGTGTGTCTATGGGAGAAGGCCAGTTCAGGCCCCTCTCCTCTGCTGCCCACGGACCTAGCTGGGGAAATCCCCTTGGACACCTGAGAACCCCTCTAGAGCCAAGTCTCTTGCCAGTTCTTGCCAACAAGTTCCCCTCCTATTCAGTAGCCCTTTTGTATGTGTGTGACTCCTAAGTTTAGTTGGGGTTGCTTGCATGAACATGGATGTGGGGCTCTATCATGGAGCATGGCTAACTTTCCAGTGGCTGTACCCCTACAGAAAATGGCTTCCACTGCCCTACAGCCCCGACTGCCAGTGTCTCTTGCTCTAGGAATAGGGTCTCATGAGCTCTTCCTGGAAAGAAGTCTTGAAACAACTCATTCTTGTGAAAACTGAAGGTCTCATTGTACCTATCTTAATCCCTTGCAAAGACAACTGCCCAAGTGTCTAAAATCTCCCTTGATGCTCCATCTCTCAAGGTCCCACTGCCTCTCACACCATCATGATGACACCGAACTCCTAATACCTGTACTTTAGTGTCTGAACCATCCAGACTATAGCATGGGCTTTACTTGTTTGAAATGTTATATATGTTTTTGGAGTGCAAAAGACAGAAAATTCTTTTATATTTTGTTTAGTTTTCTGTGTTGATTCAGTTAAGTTGTCCTCAGGTGAAAACCTGTTATTCAATACCTGTAACATTATTCTGTAAATCTCGCTGTGTAATTGCTTATACCATCTAAGTATAACATTTTTATTATAGTTTGATTTGGCATTCAATACACTTAAAAGTCGATGTTTTATATAATTGTTTAATTTCATATTTAGTCCTTATATGGGAATTTTCTAAAGGAATAAAGCACCAAAAAAAGAATCTCACAAGGTAAAAATCTCTTACAACACTTGTAAAGGAGGCAAGAAAATGCAGTGCACACAGCTCATTCGTGTATTTCCTTATTTTTTGCTGTATTGGGGATGAACCCAAGCATACTAGGCAAATATTTTACTACTGAACTGTGTCATTACTGCCTTACTCTTTTTATTCTATTCTGTAATGAGAACTATAACCAATTATATAAGAAACAGGTACTTTTTTCTGTTGTAATTATGAATTGCCGAGTTTAATCTTAATTTTTTTAGTCTGACCAAATAGTAAAATTATATTGCAGATCTTTAAAGCTTTCTAACAGAATTATAGCAGATCTTTTAGTCTGTAATGTGTGATCAAGCTAAAATTAAAAGCACTGTTTTTTAATCTAAAATGAACTTAAAGATTTTACAAAGTAGGCCTCTTAAATATTGTTCAAAGTCTTAATGTGTATTAGCATGTAAAAAGATCATGGTTTTTTTATGATGTTGGAGAAACTGAGATTCTGCACATGTCTGTTCTTTTCGTGTTTGTCTTATGTATTTAGTGTACATCTGCTTCATTGTGTCCTAGAAACCCATGCAACTGTTGGGTGGAGAGTTCTGTGTGCTGCCAGGCTCTTGTGGTTTTAGTTTTGGAAACGCATGTGGGTGGTATTGGATTGTGTTGAGTAGAATTTTAATTAGATCTACTGTGTTCTCTTTTATTAAAAGACAGAATACAATTCCTCTTTAGCATGCTGACCATGCTTTATTTTCACTGAGGACCCTCTTTTAATCTGCCCTTAAATTCCTATCATCTTTCCTTTAGACAGTCATTGTATTTTTCTAACTTGTTGAAAATGTTTAATAATTTTTCACCTTTATATACCCAAACAAAAAATATTCTTTGTCACCTTCAAGGCCACTTTTAATCTTTTACAAATATTCTTTCCACTAAGATCACTCTTGCCCATGCACCCTGGCTGCACTAGTTTATTGCATTCCCACGTATCTACTTTTGTGCCTCCGATGCTTTTTTGGAACTCTTTTCTCTACCTGGTATATCCTCTCCCCCATTACTGCCACCACTTCCCCCTAGAGCATGTAGTAGTTGAAAACCTTAGTGTCCTTTATACTCCTCACCTCTCCGTTCCTTCCATAGCACTTAAACTGTGGTCAGTGGTAGCTTTTAATGATATTCATAGTAAAATGATGTTTCCTTCTACTCTCAGTCACGTCATGAATTCCTTAATGGCCATACCCTGTTAAATGAAAAGTCCTCTCTGGGCCACATTTCTCCCGTGTTGATTATCTCCCAGCTTGACTGTGGTCTTATCTGTTTCACTTCCCTTAAAATAAATAATAATAACATACTGCTATCACTTTTCTATTTCCCTTGACTATGTTCTGCTCTCTTTAGCTTACCCCACTTGAACAGACCATCCTTTTCAGAAGCGAGACGTGTCCCCATGTTGCTAAATACCAGTCACTCAAGCCGTATTTTTCTTCCCCTGTCATCGGTGTTTCCGTGCTTTATTGTTCTGTGTTGAAGCATACTTATGCCCTATTCTAGTGAAACACTGATTCCCTGAGTGTTCCTGGAAAGTGCCAGGTACACGTAGGGCCTTGCGTTTGCTAGTTCTTGGCTGGAATTCTCTCCCATAAACACTTTCCTAGCTCTCAGCCCTTCCTTCAGTTCTGCACTCGGGGTCATTTGCAGAATGTCTTCCAGTCACCCTCACTCATTTCTCACTACCTCTCGGTTCTGCTTCCTCTCCCCAGTTTCTCCTTGGTATTTCCTGTTGCACTAATGCTCATGATCATCTCGTAAATCCTACTATGCTTTTTCTTGATTTTCTTTTGTATAAATGATGGGACCTGATAACCTTCCCCAACAGTATATTTTTTTAACTTTGTATTTGTTTCTCATGTCTTTGACATCATGCATCTCAATCCCATTCATTTCCCCATCCCTTCATATTCACTTTCTCTCTGCCCTGGCAACCTCCTGCCAACAAACAAACAAATAAATAAATGAAATTTAAAAGGAAAAAAGAAAAAGGAAAATCTCATCTTGGAAGCTGTCATGTGACACAATGAGTCACACAGTAAACCCTTATGTCAATATATCTTTACTTGTAAATGTTCATTGTAAAGAGTCATTGGTCTGGTTCAGGGCCTCTGGTTTCTGCTATACTAACAATGCTGGGCCCTCCCTGGGACTCTTCTTAGATATCCTATTGTTGCTCTGTGTCATGAAGATCCTGCATCTTTAGGTCTGCAGGACCAACCCCTTCACATGCCCCAGCAGGCCATGGATGGGGTGGATACTGGGGTGAGCCACCTTATAATCCTGGTTCTTGCAACCCTAGGTTGTTGTCAGCCCATCAGCTCTTCCTCATCCTCACCACCATGGTGAACAGTCTTTGTAGTGATGACCAACAGGTGGGGCCAGTTCTCCTGCTTTCATGCCCTCAGGGTCGGTACTTCCACACCAGTGGGCCATCAGGGCTACCTCTGTTGTGTTGCCCAGGCCTGTAGGATCCACTTTCCTAAGTGGGGCAGCTGCTAAGGGAGGGTCAGCTCCCTCACCTTCACCATCACATGGCAGAGGAGTGGGGTGTGGCCAGCTATCCCACTCACACCCTCAGACCAAACTCATGCATACCCCCACCAGCAGGGTCAGCTCTACTGTGCTGCCCAGCCGAGGAGCAGGGCCCACTTTCCTGAGGGCAGCAACTGGTCAGGGAGAGGATAGGCTCCTTCATTTGTCACAGACGGCCAGGGGTGAGGCCTAAGGGGGGACATCTCTTCCCTGCCCACACAGCTGAATGACAGATGAGTAGTGGGGACAGCTCTCCCATGCTCACAACTTCAAGGCTGACTTACCCATACCTCTGCAAACAGGATCAACTTTGCTGTGTTGCCCAGATGAGGTGCAGGGCCCGTTTCCATGCTCCCCGGGTGTTAGCGCTGGCAAAGTGGAGGGGGAGATCATCTTTCCCTAGCTCCCACAACCACACCACAGATGAAGGAGGTGGCACCAGCTATGTCCCTCGCGCTCCCTTAGGACTGTCTCACCCAAGCCCCGGTCTACAGGGTCAGCTCTTCTCTGTTCCACTAGTGAGGTGCAGGGCCCATTCTCCTGCATCAAGTCCCCCACCTGCGGCAGGTGGCGGAGGGAGGACATCCCTCACCATCACACAGCATATGAGAATGGTGTGATCTCCTCTCCCATGATCATACCCTCAGGACTAGCTCACCCATGCCCCAGCGCACAGGGTCAGCTCTGATATGCTGCCCAGGTGAGGTGTGGCACCCTCTGTCATGCTTGCATGCTTCCGCGTGAGGGGCAGGACCAGTTCTCCCTAGTGTTACAGCCAGTGAGGGGCGGGGCCAATTCTTTATAGCATTATTCTCTCTGCCTTTGGTGCCAGCAGGAGCCATAGACATCAACAGAAACCATGGCTGCATCAGGGCCATGAACCCAGAAATGGGCCCCAACAGGAGCCCAAGTCAAGACATCATGACCCTGGGTGGCAATGCAGGCACCCACCTCATCTCGTTCCTTACTTCTTTCGCCTCTTCAGATACTCCTCTGTTCACAGGACACGAACAATTCTGTCTTCCATAGCACACCATACATTTGTTCATCCTAGTAATGTCTATCTGCCTGGTGCTGCAAGGTGCCAGGTGGGCCAGTGATTTCTCCTCGGAGCCCGGGCCCGTATGGGTCTCCTTGTCCCGCTTAGACCATCATGGCTCTGGGAAGGGCCATACTTCCTCATCACAAAGAGATCAAATAGTGCCCAACCACTGCGCTGGATGCCAGGCGGGCTTGTGGTTGGTGCGGAGATGTTGCTGGAGTCCTTTCAAGGGCATGGGCTAGAAAGTTTTGGTGGCAATCATTTGAGTTCCACCTGCCCCAGCTGCGTGCCGTGGGGAATCGCTGGCCTGGGCTAGAAACCCATGAGTGTTTTTAAAAGCTTTTGGAAAAGGACAAATGAGACTTTGATCAACGCGTGTTGATGTTCTCCAGATAGTTGTTCCAAAGTGGTGCTGTGAAAGCATTTTGATAGCAAGGGTTCTCAGTATACGTGAGTGCTGCTTCTGCTGTTGCCCTGCCCCGATTCCTACTGCACACTCATATTTTAAAGACTGGATAAACTACTGACTGGGAGACAGCAGAGTCACCATTACAAGTAAAAGCATTGTGAAGTGACGGATACAAGAAGATGGCCATTTCATAACTAATTTGGGCAACTCTGTAGGACTCTGTCTCAAAAATATGATGATGAAGAGAAAAACCATAAGCTCTTGAGCTGTCTGCCTCAGGCACTACCCCTGTTCTCAGTGTTATGACAGTGAGGTCTTGAGTGCTTCTGAGCCGCTCCCCCTCCCCAACCCCATTTTCCTGTTTGTAAATTGAGATGGATGATAATTACCTTAAATGTATACTTTGAAAGGTTCAGTCACTGCTCAAAACAATGCGTGAAACTTAGTGTTTATTAATTTTCTAATACGTTCTATTATGGTTAATTGAAACCATCTCTCAAAATATATACACTCATATTCTTGGTGTTTTGTGAAACAAACTCTGAAAAACACATATAAAAACATTCAAGAAAGGAATTATTCTGACCCTCTGAGAGCATCCATTGTATTTAAGTCAGTATTTGCCTATCAAAAAGCCAAAGAAATTAACAACAAAAAAATAAAGTTCTTGTAATTTTTTAATGTTGTATACACTTGTGAACAACTGTAAGGTACTAAGATTCTTATTAAATGGACTGTTCACATTAGTAAATACAGGCATGTTTTCAATCTTGCAAGTTTTGTTCAACACCTTTTCATTGGTTTGACTGGTCCTTGCTGTCCTTTATAGTTTTACCATATGTCTAGAAGCCTGTATTTTTGACAGCTCCTTTTGGATATTGTCTGTATATTACAAAATACTTGTGTAAAATATTTTGTATTACTTTAAATGCTATACCATGGTATATGTAATATACCATACAAGTATTACTTTCATTCATATAATTTAAATACACATTAGAAATCAACTCTTCTCTGTTTTTATGTTCTTATGTCATATACCATATTGTAAATAATTTTGGAATTGTGGGTCAGAGGAGAGGGTTGTATTTTTGTTATTGCTGTTTACTTGCTTGTGTTTTTCAGAGGTAAAAATTGAACGTGTGTGTGTGTGTGTGTGTGTGTGTGTGTGTGTGTGTTTGACGTATATGCCTGCCTTGTGAGCACAAGTGCATACAGGCACACACAAAGGCCAGGGGTTAATATCTGGTCTTCCCTTGATCACTTTTGAGACAGGTTCTTTCACTTAACCTGAAGTTCATGATTTGTCTAGGCTGGTTGACCAAGCTTCAGGGTTCAGCCTATCTATATCACCTCTCCAACTCTACAGAGTTGGGTTTAAAGGGACCAGCCTAGGCAGTTACCTCAGGTCTAGGGATCCGAACGCAGATCCTCATCCTTGAACACCAGGTACTTTACCAGCTGAGGTATCGACACAATTCCTTGAACATTTTGGGTTTTACAGCATGAATTTTAAAAAGGGAAACTGTTACATTTATGTTTTTACTTATTTGACTCAAAGTTTGAGGGACTCTACGCGTGTGCCATGGCACCTGTTTGGGGGTCAGAGGAAGCGGTGTCTGAGGTAGGATCTGAAAGGGGTTTGGGCTTCCAAGGACAAGGCTTGAAAATGGAATAAATGTTCTAAGACTAGTGTTAATAGTTAAAAGAAAGTGTGCTCAAAAAAGCTGTTAAAGTGCCAGTGTTGCCGAGGAGACTGTCATAACACAGTGTTGGAGAGCTCAGTGAGGGCCTGAACAGCACTTTCATTCACTCAGTGAAGCAGAAGTGACCCAACCATTCACCTTGCTTGTTCTCTTTGTCTTATGGTTTCTTCCTGTCATTGCTAAAGATAAATAATAATACAGATAAATAAAAGATCTCAAATGTCTTATGCAATAATTATTATATAACATCCTAAAAGTAGTGTGCTGTTAGAATAAGAATAAGTATGCTGTTAGATTTTGGAACATTTAAAAGTATACTCTAAAAAGGAAAAGGAAGACATGAACAGATCAAAATTGAAAACGTTTCTCTTATTTTTAAGCCACCTCAAATATAAAACCCAGGGATGAAAACAGTGTGCCAGTACTTATGTCCTGACTGCAACCTGCAGTGGCATCTAATTCCGCTTCTTAGATGTTACTTAGCCAACTCCTAGCAGAGCAGCTCTTGGCAGCTGATAGCTACTAGCAGAGATTTAATTTTCTTTAAGATGCTAGCCCCTGGAAAGGTGACCTCATACTAGTGGAACCCACATACCCGAGAATATGTGGGACGGATTAATTGAACTTAATGGGTGAAAAGAAAATTGGGTGTGGGGGGGGGCGGGGGAAGGCAGATGAATCTAGGAAGAGTTAGTGAGGAGATGATTATGATTGAAACATGCATGAAATTCTCAAAGAGAAAAAATAAAATTTAAAAATTTAAAAGAATAACTAACAGACATAAATAGTGAATATAAAAGTTAATAAAATGTTTCCATAACATGTAGAAATAATCCATCAGCTTAGGATATGACTCAGTGGATAAACTGCTTCCTGCACAAGCTTCAGGACCTGAGTTCGGATCTCATGCACCCAAATACAACCACACCTATAATAAAAACCAGCACAGGCCTAGAGCAGAGTGGCAAAGCAAGGGCCCTGAAACTTGCTGTTCAGCCAGTCTCACCAAAACGTTGAGCTCTAGGTTAGCGAGAGACCCTGTCTGAAAAAATAAAGTGGGAAGGAAAAGAGTTATAGGTTAAGAAAAAAAAAAAAGCCCTCTATGTCTTGCAACACATACCCACAAACATAAATGCACATATGCACACATACTTAAATAAACCACATACACAAATCCAAACTATGAATTCAGGAGTGGCTTTTCTTCTTAATGAAGCCAGAGAGATAGAGTATTCACAACTTTCAGGGCAGAGAAGTGACAAATTGGTTCTAAAAACATATAAACAGAAATGAAAAAAAAACGTTTCAAGCCTAGGTGGTAGAACATTGGTGGTATGATGGGGAAAGAGGAATAATGGGATGGGAAGGGTCAATTGGGGTGGGAGATGGGCGAGAAGGGAGTATGGGGAGGGATGACTGACATGGAAGACCTTTGAAAATGCCTTATAAAACCAACAGTAGAAGCTTCCAAAAGTACATTTATATATAAAAGTTTAATTGGTGTTACCCTGAAACACGGGCTTATCTCTCGCCCAGATACCATAATCTATTAAATAAGACCAGTGTCAGATGTGGGTTGCCTCTTTTTGAGTTATTGGCCAAAGGGTTACTATAGGCTATAGGGCCTTCCCGCCAAAAACAAAACAAAACAAAACCACCTTACAAGCTATTACCATTTGTTTTGCTTACCTTCCAGACCTTGGTAGAAATGTTCTGTTTTTTAAAGTTACCACATACCTGAGTCATAGGATATGAAAAAATCAAGCTGATACTCAGCTGGGAGCTCTGTCCTTGATGGTGAATTTCCATGGTTCTGTGTGAACTAAGGACAAAGAAAACTCATTAAAAGTCTCATGTCTACCCTGGAAGCTACCCTGGAAGCTGTGATAACAAAGCTGTTCTGGCAAATTATGTCCACTGATAAAATAGTGGCATAGATGCTATGGGTCTAACCAACAACATTCTGACTGAATTTAAAGCCAACACCACACTCAGAATGATTTCTTTTTCTAGTTTCATCCATTTACCTGCAAATTTCATGAGGGCATTGTTTTTTACAGCTGAGTAATACTCCATTGTGCAAACATGTCACACTTGCCTCATCCATTCTTCAGTTGAGGGACATCTAGGTTGTTTCTAGCTCCTGGCTATTAGGAATAATGCTGTTATGAACATAGGCAAGAAAGTATCCTTGTGGTATGATTGAGCATCCTTTGGGTATATGCCCAAGATTGGTATTGCTGGGTCTTCAGAAAATTGAGTTAGGTTGATACCCAATTTTCTGAGAAACATACCCATTTCTAAAGTGACTGTACAAGTTTGCACTCCCACCAGCAGTGAATGAGTGTTCCCCTTACTCCACAGCCTCTCAAACTTCATCTGTTTTCAGTGGTTTTGATCTTAGCCATTCTGACAGGTGTTAGAGGATATCTCAGAATTGTTTTGATTTGCATTTCTCTGATGACTAAGAGCAAACTGGAGGCAGAGAAGTGAGGAAGGAGGGATGGAAACTTGAGGTAGCAAGCAGAGGAAGCCAGAAGTGGGTTGGGGGCTGAACATGGAGGGGGAAGAGTAATAAAAGAGATGTCTTGATGGGAGGGAGGCATTTTGGAGTTAGGGAGAAACCTGGCTCCATGGAAACCTCCAGGACTCCACAAGGTTAACCTCAGCTAAGACTCCCCTAATTGTCATCAGAGATTCTCTATCCAGTAACTGATGAAAACAGAGGCAGAGATCCACAGACAAGCACTGTGCTGAGCTCGAGTGGCTTGCTGAATATAGGGAGGAGGGATTCTAAGAGCCAGGGAGTTCATGATGGGGAAATTCATACAGACATCTGACCTGAGCTCATGGGAGTTCATGGACTCTGGACCAACAGATAGGGAGCCTTCATGGAACCAACCTACGCCCTCTGTGTTTGACAGTTGTGTAGCTTGGTCTCTTTCTAAGGCTCCTAGCAGTGAGATCAGGACCTGTAACTGACTTTGGGGAACCTGTTCTTCATGCCGGGTTACCTTGCTCAGCCTTGTGGCAAGAAGAGGAGCTAGTTCCTGCCTCAACTTGATGCACCATGCTTTGTTCAAGCCCATGGAAGGAGGCCTGCCTCTTCTGAATGGAGACAAAGGAGGAATGGAAGGGGATTAGGGATGGAAAAAGGGGGTCTGGGAGGAGAAGAGGGAGGGAGGGGAGACTGTGGTCAGTATGTAAAATAAACGAAAAAATGTTATTTAAATAAATTTTAAAAACCAATGCCATAAGGTAGAATACATTGTTTAGTATTGTTAGCTGAGCAAACATCCCATAACTGGCTAGGTCATGGCCCTAGGGTATGACCTAATACAATTATTCTGCTAACTGGACATAGGAATACACTGCCTCCTATGTTCTTATCTTTATACCCATAGATTAGAACATCCCTCAAGCCTTATCAGAGAAGCCGCTTTTTGCAGTAGATGCCGAGAATAAGAGACTGTGGGGTGCTTAGCTCTAAATGAGACTTCTGTATCATTCCTCCTCACCCTAAGGCTCAGAAAGCATTTCAGAAGAGAGGGTGAAAAAATTGTAAAAGCCAGGGGTAGTAGACTTCTGTAGTAAAGTCATATTTGCCAGACATTAGAAGATCATTGAACACATAAGGCTGTGACTGTGTGCATAATACATCAAGGTAGCCAAATTATGAGTATGAATGAGGTGAGGGGGGAAGGTCATGGAATCTCACTCCTGCCTGGCTCAAGAATTATTATCAATTGATGGAGACTGGGGAGAAAGGTGATGGGGGTGGCTAGAGGGGGTAAGGGAGTAAGTAATTAGGAAGAAATAGGGGTGGATTTAGCCAAAGCATCATATGCATGAATACATCTATAAAATTCTAAAACAGTAATAACAAAAAGACTTCAGAAAATATTTGGGATTACAGTAATATGACATAGTAAATAGAATCAAAGCCGCTGTGTTGCGAATTGTAATTGAAGGATCCATTGCACTGGTAGAAGGGTAGAATATAATGTCTAATCATAAGCGTGATGTTCTTGTACAGCCACTTTGGAAATTGGTATGGTGGGTTTCTCAGAAAATTGGGAATCAACCTGCTCAATTTTCTGAAGACCCAGCTATACCAATCTTGGGCCTAATTTATCACTTTCAATAACATGTAGGTACTGATTTTCTCATGCCTCTGATTTTTACATTATGCTTAAGTTGTGACCCAAATCAAGAGATGTGATAATCTAGCATAGTATTATCTAAATTGCAAACTATCTCATGATACTTTGTTTAAATTATAATGAAAATCTGCAAGGCATAAATGATTGTCAGACTCCAGTTGGCTGTTAGTGCTTGGTAGTTCTCTTTGAGTGGCCGCTGAAATATTGCCCCTGTTAAAACATGTTGCAATAAACCCTGCAGTATAATATAACGGCAATAAAAGGAAAATGTTTTTGAGCACAGTGGAAACTTTTGAGGACCTATTCCTTGTTAAACTTGAGATTTTTAATAGTATAAATTTGAAATGTCTCTTACATGGCATTGTGTTCAGAGTATTGTCTTCCACTGCTGTGTATTCCAAGAATTCTCAGGAGCAGATCCTAAATATAATGCCACGTACAAACATCACAAAAGTATTTCTTCATTTTTATCACATCTGGAGTTTGTGATATATATATATATATATATATATATATATATATATATATGATATTTTAAAATACTGCATGTTGAAATTGAAAACCATCTATACTTTAAATTGGAAAAACTCAAAAGAGATTCGCTTTTGTTTTGCAGTGATCGACACGTTGGCAAAATTTATTCCAAATGCTCTTCCTTTCTGGATTATGTCAGAATGTCGCTAAAGAAGCTTGGCTTAGATGAATCCAAGGTCAGTGTGGGATTGCCTTTCAGTTTCACAAAATACAAGAACTCTTGGTAGGGTGGTAAATTGAAGCAATACAAAATCATTTGCTTTCTACTATCCCCTCTCCTATAAAAACTCTAAATTATATTAAAATTAAGCCCCTGTTACCTTTTTTGCCATTCACCTTTGCTGTCAAATGTATAGAAAGTTTATTATTGTGTATTACCAAAGCAACTCCTTTTTAAGGATTTTTTTAGTTAAAAGAATGTTTAATTTCACTAAATAGAATATGGATAAAAAGCAGAACATTGTAAATGGAAATATTAGAATTAACCAAAGAAGAAATGATTAATTTTTAAATATTGATTTGCAATTTTATGACTAATTATAACTTAGAATATTAGATTTAGAATGACTAAGTGTGAGTATTCTGTTATGTTGGAGCATCACAGTAGCTGAAGAGTGGAGAAAAAGACCTTCATTCTTGCTGCAAAGGGAGTGAAAGAATAACTAGTTTTAAGTAAGTCAGTAAATCTATTCATACCAAAACCTACTTCTAATGAGACCGTATTGAATCAGAACCTGGCTGCTAGAGTTTTATCCACACCTAACTGAAGAGAGGAAGGGGAGTATCCAACATTAGTCAGTTCTGTAAATCCTGTCTCACCCAAGAGGGCGTGAAAATACTAAGAAGGACTGGAGAAGTTCATAGTCAAGAGACGGGTTCAGTGACAGAGATCCAAGCTTTAGAATACAAAATCCTTCTTACCATGACACTGTTGATAACATATTCATAGGAGTACTTTTAATACAGTATATCACTTTTGAATGCCAAAAATTTATGAGGCATACTAAAGACAATAAACACAGCTTGAAGAGATGGAACTCATCACAACCACATTGAGATATGACAAAGACCCTGGAAATGTTAATCTGTAATTGTAAATAGAGTAATATGCCAAAGGTTTGAATTAATAAACTGGACAGCAGACACAGATGGTTAGTGTAAGCAGAGAGATTATGGACAGTATAAGACAAAGTTTTAAGAAGATTTTAGAAGTAGTTCAAAATATTGTATCCAGTTAGAAAGCTGCTAAGAGCCAGAGGTGGTGGATAACTTCCAGGAAGCAGTGTTTGCAGACACAATAGAACTAATGCACGTATGAACTCACACAGACTGTGGTAGCACCTACAAGACCTGCACAGGTTCAATCTTTAAAAAGCCCAGCACTTCAGTGTAGGCACATGAACTACAGAAAATCTAAACTCTGCTTAAGTTCTAGTCACAGGAAACTACAGTAAACATGAAAGGAGACCAAAAATCTCCAGACACCTTTTTCAGAAACTAAGGCTGCAGACGCTTGATTCACAGTGGGCTCACACAACGTGAAGGGTTTCTCCATAAGCCTGCGGTCAGTTGTGAAAGTCAGCAGTGGACTTTGCTTGGTGAGCTGTTTTCAAGCAGCATCATTGCCATTCGGACCATAATTTGTAGTGAGAGGCTAGTCTATGCATTTTCAGCAGCATCGCTGGACTCTGTCCACTAGATGGCAGCAGCAGCACAATGATTAAAACTGGCAATTGCTAAGATTGACCTCTATTAAGAACCACTGATTTTGAGCGTTTTTTTTTTTCTTTATAAATTCATCAGTGGTCACCTAACAGTCCCATTATGTATCTATGTTTTAAACTGCCATTTCTATCAATGAATATGGGAAAGCAAAGGGCACTATGCAATGGTTGTAGTATATTGTCTTTATGTTTGAAGACTTTCTTGTTCACAGTGATCCCTTCTTTGATCTTTCATTTTAGTCGTAATTGCCTTCAAGTAATGTTCATTGGCCCCATTCATAATGTATAGATTATTTTAAAAACATATCTATCTTTCTCCAGGGAAATTAAGTCTGCGTATATACCTCTGAAAACAATGGATTGTGGTACACAGTCAAGTACCTTGTGGTAAATAGCAGGATTTTCTTCTTTTTGGAGGCTGAATAATACCCTCCCTTCTCTTTGTGTGTGTATACATATATATTCATACATATACATATATATTTATATACTTGTCACACATACATAGATACCACAGTTGTTTTAACCATTTCTCTGTCAGTGAAACAATAGGTTATTAACATATCTTGACTCTTCAGTATATAATACTGCAGTGAACATGGAAGTGTAGTGATTTCATTTCATTTGGATATTGGCTCAGAAGGAATGTGGAGTCTCAAATATTAATAATTTAATTCCAAATGAGGATAGGGAGAATGAACAGCCCATCATAATTTACCTATTTTTTTTCCAGTTTTTCCAGACAGGGTTTCTCTGTAGCTTTGGAGCCTGGAACTAGCTCTTGTAGACCTGGCTGGCCTCAAACTCACAGAGATCCACCTACCTCTGCCTCCTGAGGCCTGGGATTAAAGGCGTGCACCATGACCACCCTGCTAATTTACTTTAATAATAAATAATAAAATAAAAAATAAAAATAAAAATAAAAATTATCTATTTTACTTCCTTTAAAATTCAAGTTCCCAAAGATTAGTTGCATATATAACTTCATGATTTCTAAAAGTAATACGTATATAAGTTCTATTCTCTCTGTTTCTTCATAGAAACATAGTGCCAGTAATCTTTTGAGGAATACTGTGGTGAGTTTCTCAATCACCTGAAGAATACTATGGCCATTGAGCCTCTTTGCCAATGCTTGGTTGGCAGGATTTAATTTTT
>NC_022024.1:19491837-19529478 GCF_000317375.1 Microtus ochrogaster
AAAATTTTATTAGAATATATTTGTTGAACAAGCTGGTTTCACTAACAGCATTTTTTATTCATTGTGGTTTTCACTTTCTGTCAGTACCTCCTCTGTATGTCCTACTGTTAGACTCCTTTCTCGTCTCAAATAGCTCATCTGTGTTATGTGTGTACATCTGCAGTACCTGTATGTCTCTGAACTACGTTAAACATATGAGAAAATGATGTGCTATTTGTCTTTATGAATAGTCTGTCTTATTTCATTTATGGTGACCAGTTTTCTGTTCATTTTCCCAAGAATGACATAATTCATTCTACTTTATATCTGAATAAAATTCCATTTTATATGCATGCTGCATTTTTTTTACCTGTTTATGTATTGATGAACACTTCAGCTTATTCTGTAACTTGGTTATTGTGGATTGTGCTCCGGTCGTCCCAATAGAACATGCTTCTCTTCAGTATAATAGCTTATCTTCCCAGGAGTGGTATAGCTGGATCACATGGTAGTTCTGCTTTTACTTTCCGACACTATTTTTAGAACCGTACTATTTTCAGACACTGTTTGCCATCTGTACCCTTTATTACTTGAACTATATCCCTCCTGCTGCTAACTACTTTAGTCTGTGGGATATATTACACCTATTGTTGGTATATGTTGAATCATGCTTGCCTTCCACAAATGAAACAAACGTGATTATAGTCTATAATTTTTATAATGTATTGTTGAATTGAGTTTGCAAGTATTTTATTAAGAGTTTTATGTCTATATTTTTTTCATTTTTATTAAATTCTAAGATTTCAATTTCCTCCCTGATTTCTTCAGTGAACCCCACCCTTGTCATTTAGGAGAATATTGTATTTCCATATGTTTATAGAATTTCTAGAGTTTCTCCTATTATTTACTTCTATTTTTACTCAATATTATCTGATAACTTATGCAAATTAATTTAATTCTTTTGTAATTTCCTGACTTGACTGTAGTTTGTTTTAGAGAAAGTTCCATGGACTTCTACGTGGCTGGTATATTCTGTAACTGTTGGTAACAAGATCTCTTAGATGCCTACAGTGTTCGTTTGATCTATGACATTTTAAGTCTGATTTTCTCTGCTGAACTCCCATATAAATGACTTTCTGTTGCTGAGATTGGGGGATTGAGGCCACTTACTCATGTTGTATATAAGTCTTGCTCTTGTTTATGCCCCATAGTTGGTTTCATCAAACTAAGTTCTCCAACAAATGGTGAATATGTATTTAATTGTTATTTCTTAATGAACTGTACTCTTTAGAAAAATGTAGTGACCTTCTTTATCTCTTTAGACTGTGTTTGGCTTTTGTTTTCTTTGTGAGATATCATGCCTCTTTCCTACTCTCTTTCTCTTGATACACACTACTGTGTCCTTTGGTTTCCTGTGTGAATTGTGTCTTTACCATAAGTTGTGTCTTTTAAAACAAATAATTGGATCTTCTGGTTTGATCCAGTCAGCTAGTCTACATTCTTTAATTGGAATATTGAGACCATTAACATCTCTCAAGGTTATTAAGATATGTGCTGATTCCTGTTACTACATTTCTTGTTGGTTCTGATACTGCTTTGGTGTTTTGTTTTGCTTTCTTTTTCTGTTCTTTATCTTAGAGGTGTATTGATTACTGAATTGGAAATCTTTCATTCTGTTATAGCTCTCATTAAATAAAATGATTTGTGTGTGTGTGTGTGTGTGTGCCCACGCACGTGCACACATTTGCACAGTTGCCTATGGAAACCAAAAAAATATATTGACTGCCCTGGATCTAAGTCACAGTCAGTTGAGATGCCCAGCATAGGTGCTGGGAGCTGGAATCCAGTTCTCTGCAAGAACAGCAAGTGTTCTTAACCACTGAGCCATCTCCAGCCCCATAATTCTCATTTCTTAATATGTTCCTCATGAGATGTGTTCTTCCATGTGTTCTTGTGTTGTGACTTTCTGCCTCCTGTGTGGGTGTGGAATTTATTTAAGCATCTTCTGTAATGCTTGTTTAGTGCTGGTGGATTGCTTTCGTTTGTGCTTATCTTGGAAAATATTTTCCATCAATTTTAGGCAATATTTGTTAGGTAAAATATAATCTATTTTGACAGTTATTTGCTTTCATGACCTGAAATAGATCATTGCATGTGTTTCTGCTTGTTAAGCTTGTTTAAGTTTTATTTATTATTGTTGTGTGCGTGTACATAGTGGGAGGTGCATTTCTTGGTGCACATGTGGAGATCAGAGACTGCTCTGTAGAGTCGGGTGTTTCCTTCCACATTTATGCGAGTTCCAAGGATTAAACTCAGGTCACCCGCCAGCACCTTTACCCACTGAGTCACTTCACTTCGTTTTTAAGCTTTCTGTTAAGAGGTATAATATTCTTCTGATGTGTTTGACATAGTAAGTAATGAGATTTTTCTCTGACTGCTTTGTTTCTTTTTTCCTAGCTTTAAATCATATGTCTCAGACAGGTTCTTTTCTGGCCATATCTATTAGGGGTTCTAAATTGCTCTTGTAGTTATTCATCCCTATCTTTCCCTGCGTTTGGAAATTCTCCTGTTATAATTGCATTAACTGAGTAGTTTTCCTTTTACTTTAGTTCTTCTGTGTTGACCAGTGGTATCTCAGCAGCTTTTAGTCTCACTATCTAGTGATGAGAAAGGTCAGTTCTCAAGTCATCCAAGCAGGTGTGAAGTAGAAAGAACCTGTAACCAAACTGCATTATAGCCTACTTATGGTACTCTGTAAGTTTTTTTTTATAGATCTTAATTTTTTTAAAAAAAAAGTGAATAGATTAAAAGAGATATAAATATCCCTTGAAAACTAATTTATGTAGATTTTTGTATTAGATACTTTGCTATTACTGTGATGAAACGCCATGGCAAAGTATAAAAGGAAATCTTCATTTGGCTTGTGATTCCAGATTCTAAATGGCAGGAAACTGTGGTTGCAGCGGTCATGGTGACAGGAACAGTTGAGTGCTCATTTCTTGAACCTGAAGCAGGAAATACAGAGAGCAAACAGAGAGTAGTGTGAGACTTTGAAATCTCAAAGCCTGTCCCAGTGATATAGTTCCTCCAGAAAGACTGCATCTACTAAACCTTCCAAATAGTTCCATCGATTAAGTACCAAGTATTCAAACATCTGAGTCTATGGGGGGGGGAAGCATTCTCACTAAAACCACCACAATATTCTATACTCAATTACTGGCAATATAACTATCAACTAATTAAGTGTGGACAGTACATGGATTTAGAAACAAAACAGAACAAAAGAACTCTCCAGTGAGGAAACCTGGTAGACGCTGTCTCCACCAGACAGTCAGGGTCAACATCAACAAAGACAGGGGATGTGAGCACTGCAGACCCTGAGGTGGGGGCATGTAAGCAGTGCTGTGCTCCTGTATTCCTCTCACAAGCCAAAACCCTTTGTTTATTTTTTGAGAAAAAAAAATCTAAAACATACTAGAAGAACATTCTGGAAAATAGATGATCAGTATTTCTCAAAACTGTTAAGGTCATCAAAAACAAGTCTTGAGAAAGTGTCAAAGCTAATACAGCCAAATGTTATGTGACATCCTGTGTTTGCTTCTGAAACTGAAAGAGTACATTGTGTAAAAGCAGAGGAAATCTGAGTGTAGTATGGGCTTTAATTAATAATGGGTCGACATTAGTTCATTAACTAAAACAATATATCATTGTGTTAGGTGGAGAAATAGGAATGGGAAGAACCTGGGAGTTGAGGAGAAGGGAGAAGCAGGATCAGAGTAAATTGTCTGATTTTTTTTCCAAAGATAAAATGCACTATAGAAATTATCTATACTGCTATCAAACCCCTACTGAAACATAATTATTTTAAAAAATCGAAATAAGGACTGGAGAGGTGACTCGGTGCTTAGGAGCACTTGCTGATCTGTGGCGGGCCAGCATTTGGTTCTCACTATGTACATGGGGGGGCTTGAGTTCCATGGGATCTGTCACCCACTTGTGGCCTCTGAACCTCTGCACACACACAGTGCACATACATATACTGAGGCCAACATGCATGTATACAGAATGAAAATCAATCAAAATATTTAAAAATAGCACAAGAAAGTGTTCATGAACTTCTGTTCATGCTAATATTGAAGTATTTTTTCATGTTAAATATTGATGGTTATAAAATAATTGATATGGTTTTCATCATATAGGTGAAAGTTGAGATGTAAGTGAGCAGAATTTTATTTATTTATTTTGGAGGCTTTGATGTATTTTATTTTAAATACCTAATAAAGGCAGTGGAGTTCTGGGTACATAAGTTATATTGTTCTAACTGCAGGCACAAGTGGATAGAACAACCCAAAACTTTCAAGGCCACAGACTTGGTCACCCATTTCTATGCAAGACTCTTAAAGCCCTTCTAATTTTACTTTTCCTAAATTCTCACTCAGCTACCTATCTTCGGTATTCATTTTTCACTTTCATTTGATACGTTTTTAAATTTGTAGATCCCTTTCTAATACAATATATCCTGATTCTAGTTTCCCCTCCCTCAACTCCTTTCAGTTCCTTCCCACCTTGACTCTCCTCCAGACCCACCCCCTTTTCGTCTCTCATTGAAGAACAGACTTCTAAAAGATAACAACCAAAGATGACAAAATAAAATAAAAGATGAAGCAAGAACAATTGTATCTAAATTTGAGTTAAGTGGATTTCAAAATCAAAACCTAGGTCATTGGGGAAGAAGTATTCTAATTTAAAACAGCTAACTCCATCACTGATGGAGCAGATTCATACTTATATAGCATATTAACGGGCTTTGTTGCATGAAGAACGTTTGGTGGGCATGTTTCCAAAGCCGGCAGTTAGTGAGCAAACAGGCTGGAATGGGATAAAGAGGAAATTCATGCTTGCCAACAGATAAATGTATTTCTAAAGCAGACTAAATATTACGGTTTGAAATAAAGGCCGAAGAAATTCAGCAAGTTCTGTTAGTGAACCGTTAACCCATGCTGCTCTCCCAGTCTTCACTCTTGAAATTCTTCCAGACAAGGTGAATATAACCAGCTGCTCAAAATCCACTTGGCAGTAACACATATGCTATCTAATATATAAACCCTGTTAAGAGCCAGAATAATTCAGTAAATGACAAGGAGGGTAGGAGATTGAATAAAGTGCCTGAGATGATCATTTTGTTTCACTCTGCTCTCTCTTTAGCATTGGCCATTTCTTTGGCCAAAACCTGTAATTCTCACAGACATCTCAACTCATAGGAGGGACTGTTCCTAGAACGTGGGGATTGGGAACCAGGAAACAATAGAATTATTTTCAGTGCTTCAATCTGCCATTCAGTGTTCATTCAATGTTCTATAGCCACGAGGACAAGAACACCACAGTTTACTTTTAAAATAATTTTCTGATACAACAGCCATTAGTTCCTTTTTTTTTCTCCTCTAAATAATGTCCTCGTACTATCTTTAGTTCTCACACTTAGGAGTCACTTTGTAGGCCATGTCCACGTCTGTATTCAGCAGTCGAGTAGTGCGCCAGTGTTCACATTTTTCAGCTTTTTAATGGCAGCTATATTATCAGAATAACAACATAAATCACACATATGATGAAATTGCATAATCAAGAAATGAATGCAAAGAAAATTTGTAAAGTCCTATTTAAAGCCGAGTTTCCAGATGAAACTGCTGTCAAAATACATGTTAGAACTAGGCAACAGTGTACCCTGGTTCTCCTTCAAGGGCCTCCTGAGTGCCAGGTTTCTGGGAGGTGTGACCCTGTTGGAGGGATGTGTCACGCAAGGATGGACTTTGACGTTTCAGATACCCATACCATTCCCAGTTAGCTCTCTGGCTCTTCCATGTTCCCATGGAAGCTCTTCCATGTTTCACAGTGTGAGTCTCAGCTCCCACTCCAGAGCACATCTGCATGCCTGCCTGCCTGTCACCATGTTCCCCAATGTGACAGACATGGGCTCAACCTCTGAAACTGTCAGCCTCCAATAAACCCTTTCTTCTATGAGTTGCCTTCGTTCTGGTGTCTCCTGATAGCAGTTGAAAAATAACTAAGACAACATGTCAAAGCAACTGAAACGGAATAAAGAGTTAGCAACGTGAAAAGGATGTCAGATTTTCTCATACATGTCTAAATGTATTTTTTTTTAAATTATTCTATTGCACCAATCTACTAAACTTGAAAAGTGCGGAAGGCTATAATGGCAGTCAGAGGCAGCAGAGGGCCTCGTCTCACAAACGTGTGTCAGAATCAGGGCCATAGCATATTTCAGCAGTTGAAGGACATTGTGAATTCATGGTCTCTATCGTGTTGATTTCTACAAGCATGAGTTTTCTGTGTGGCTCTGTATTTATTCTCCATGTTGCTTTCTCTTGATGCCAATTGAGAACAACTAGTGGCTGTGATGTTGGTGTTCTTGTTGTTGTTGATTTTGCTGCTCAGGAAACATAATGTTGGAGATCTCTGTTCTGCTACTTCGTTGGGGACCTGTGACGCGGGGCATGTCTTTGGCCCTTCTCTATGTCACTCATCATAGTTGTTGAGACACCTAGTTTAAGATTTAAAATGCCACTTACTATTGGTCAAAGAAGTATGCGGTTTTTGTTTCTTTCTATATTTGCTTACTTAAAATGTTCTAGAGAGAAAAGAACAGAAAACCATGTTTATACTCTTATTAAAAATAAGATTATTGCTTTATTTCAACCAAGGCTAGTCACTTAATATTATGCATCTCAAGTATGTTTGATATAGAAAGACAATATAAAAAAGACAAGTTACACCCTCAGATGGTGAAATTGTTTTCGAAACATAGCAATAAGTGAAATATTTTACCACTATATTTTGAATTTTGAAAACTCAAGACGTGTTATTTATGAAATGGTGAGTAGCATCCATTCAGTAGATTTGAATGCCAGATTTTGTTATAGTCACTTGCTTAAAGACAGTTCACATGTCAGATATACCATAAATCAATGGAGTACTTGTTTCACTTTAGGTTATGTTATAGGAACTTTTTACATTATTTAACTGTAACCATTGGTAAATCTGTTGTTACTGTTTTTATTCAAAGATCTCAGAAGAAATTATAATGGACTACTATGAGAAATATAGGCCTAGAATGAATGAGCTGGAGGCATTTAATATGGTAAGTCATGTACATATATACAGTAGTATCTTATTAATTATTATTATGGGCCAATTAATCTGTTGTTGTTGCTGTTGTATGTATAAGAAAGAAAGAGAGTGTGTATCTGCGTGTATGCCTGCGTGTGTGTGTTTGTAGGAAAACTATTTGGGATGATTTTCTATTTTTGAACTATATTAGGTGTTAGTGATGTCATAAAAAGAGCACATGGTAGATTTCCCTTAAAGTGCATCATAAATGCACAGAGCGGGGCTTCAGAGCCTTTGAACACATGTTGATCTCCAGAGTGTTTATTTCACAAGCTTTCCATATAATGAATTGCATTCTTAGGACTCTTTTAAAAGCTTTCCATCACATGATTGCTTCCTGGATTCCACCTCGTGTCTCTTAGAGGGCTTTCTTTCCCTGTTACTAGTAAAGAAAAGCTTTTGATCTGTAATATTCATTTTCTGAAGATGAACAGTAGGTATTGGGTATCTGACATGTGAAGTTTTGTAGATACCGTTTCTCAAACATAAACATTAAAGCAAATAAGCTATTAAATTTCCACTACCTCTTGTTTCCTTACAGTTGAAAGTTGTTCTGGCTCCTTGCATAGAAACACTGATTCTTCTTGATCGACTTTGTTACCTGAAGGAACAGGTATTATGTAATTTTTCAGTGCATAATAAATATCTTTATTAGGTGAAATAAAATAAAATCATATAGCTGGGATAAAGTTATTTCAAACAAATTAGTAAGATAATGTCTCTCATACTCCATTACTTTTAATGTCCATTCTATTTCCTGATTAATATATAAACATATATACAGCAGATATCTTCAAAAAATTGCTGTAACAAGTGTGATATTTTTAATTGTGTGATAGTATTTATAGACAGTGAATAAAGGTAATCATATATGATTTTTAGAGCCAAAATTAATTATGGCATAAAAGAGACTGTGTACACATTTCACTTTGTAAGACCTGATCTTTTAATGTGCTTTGAATATTCATATTCTATAATATAGAAATGTCTTTCTACTTAGTGAAGAGTATTTCATCTCTCCCACAACCTTATCATTCTGTCTGTATTACATTGTCTGCTGAGCTGTGATCAATAAGTTGTTCTGAATTGTTTAATCCCCTTCCTAGAATCAACTCTTTGTCCACTATAAATCCCTTATTGTAAGAAATTTATTTAGTCATCTGGTGCTTTTTTTTTTCAAAAGGCTTATTTAAACAAATGAGTTTTAATAAATGTCTTTATTTTAATTAATGATTTTACAGATTAAGGCAATTTTTTAAGTATTTAAATAATATACATTCTTTAGCCACCATTTAATTCGAAATCCCTACAAAGCCTTGATCCTCAAATTGGGCGGTGATACACTACCTATTTGAATAGGTACTCATTTCCCCTCACAAAAAAAAAAAAATTTCATTGGCCTAAGCAGTTCAGTAAAATAGCATGCACCAAAATGAATAGGTCCAAAAGAAATGATCCAAGCATATGATTATTCATTTTAAGTATTGGAATGTCTTAGGAAAGTAGTCATATTTGTTAAAAATAAAAGACACATACCAGGTGGTGATGGCGTACACATTTAATCCCAGCACTCAGGATGTGAGATCAAGGCTAGTCTGGACTACAGAGCAAGTTCTAGGACTGTTATACAAAGAAAGCCTGTCTCAAGAAAAAACAAACAAAAGATATATAATATATAAAATAGAAAATTAAAAGAAATAATAATCCCACCTTTCAGACTGGGTACATCTTATAATAATGTCACACATGATTATAGATTGTGCATTTGTGTGCATATTATTTTTACTTTAAAACTATAATAAAATTTACAGTGTAATTTTATTTATATATCGTTTTTACCCTCTTTGTACAGGTGAATAATGTTTTGTCATAAAATTGTTTAAAATACAATATTTGTCATTGGCCTTGTTTAGCTTTTCTATATTGGAACCAGGACTCCTTTGGCAGTCAGTCGCTAAAGGTGTATATTTTTTTCAGCATGGCTTCTTGGAAATAAAATTGTAAATGTTAATTTTCATTCAATAAAAAATGATAGCCTTTGGTTTCTACTAATATTTTCTACTGCAATTTGTGGTTCAATTCATCTATGTAGTCAGACTCATCTTTCTTTTATTTGCTCTAAAATGATTGTATATAAATTGTTTATCAATTTTCAGGAAGATGTATCATGGTCTGCTCTTGTGAAGTTGTTCGACCCTGTGCAGTCCCCCAGATGCTACGCTGTCATTGCTCTGAAGAAGCAGCGGTAATTGTAGCTGAAGCAGGTTGCTAGTCAGCTCTTTGGGGACTTACCTTGAAGATTGCTTTTCTAAACATTTATATCTCGTTATATAAACACTTTAAAATAATTGCTATATTTTAAGTAATAAAATAATGACTAAAACATAAGATCATAGTTAATTTTTCTATTCTCAAAGCATACATTAATAAAATAAGAACTTATAAAAATATTCTGATCAACATTCCCGGGTGTGTCAATAGCAGATGGCAATCTGACTTTAATTCCTGTGCAGTATTTGGGACCTTTGGCATTTACCACACCTCACATTTTGAACTTTCTTTGCTTAAGAGGTCAAATGCAGGTGTTGTCAAATGCTGAGTGTTATATGTATTTTTCAGAGCATTTTGGGATAGTTTCCACTTGCCATAATGAGGAGATATACATTTAAAAAGACTCAGGAGCAGGTTGGTTATAAAATATGCCTGATATAGAGCATATTTTACACTGTTTTAACATAAAGTACATTTGATGATATTCTATTTCCATATGAAAATATGCAGCTTATGAGTGAGTATTCACTTTAAGGATTCTTGAGGCTATTTATCCTACTAAAATGAAGTGATAGGGTGAAGCTTAGGGAAATTACATTGTGCTCTATAAAAAGCCACGTTGAGTGAAGCCAGACTGAATGGGAGATGCCTCCCTGCCAAGCAGAATTTATTTCTGTGAGTTCAGAATATAAGTGTGTGCCTCATATTCTGAACACTTGGGACCTGACATGTTCCATGTTCTCTTCTCTCATATTTTTGGATTGTTGGTGTATGCATCTGCAATATCTTTTGGATAGGATCCAAGTATAAACTTGAAACTCATTTGTGATTCATATACATTTTTGCACAGCCTGAGACTAAGTTTCCCTTTCTTTAGCAAAACGCAAAGTTTCTCATGCACACTAAAGGCTGGAAGCTGGGGTAAAGCTTTCTCGATGCTCAGCTGGAGAGGCCTTGCAGACTCTAGAGAAGAAAAGTAACTGCTTTTCTAAATGCTTGAGCTTTTCCCCAGATGAGAAGGGTTCTGTTTCTTTGGGGTTTCATGTGGTGTTTGCAGCTGATACTAATGCTCAGGAACTGTACACAGCTAGTACCTTCCTAGTGAGCTGCTTTACACACTTTTTGATAAGAATTCAGATGTGTGGAAGTGTCAGGTCAATTTTGAGGAATCCCTTGTACTAGTCTCATACTTTAATGGTTAATGATCAGTATTTTATCCATTTTACTTCACCTTTGTGAATGTACAAATACACATACCTCCACTAAAACGTCCCCTACTAAAGAATTGTAAATAAAATCCTAGAGAGATTATGGTTTTCCATATTTAATTTATTTAATTAATTATATTTCTATATATTTAGTATGTTTCTAGAACCTAGGAATCTTTCTATAATAACATTTGTAGATGTTCTCATTCACATATCTTTGATTTGTTAAGGAAGCCTTTATATCAGTTCAATTTAACCTTGATTAAGTTCAGATTATTGTTTGCAGGTTTGAGATTTTTGTTTTTAGTATATCTTTTTTATGTACTTGTGTTCAGGGAATGGGAGTTGGTAAGGCATGTCTGCCACAGCAACACGTGGAGTTCACAGGAGAACTTGTGAGAATCAGTTCTGTCCTCCCCCATGTGAATTCCAAGAATCAAACTCAAGCCATTAGTCAACAGTGAGTGCCTGTACCCTCTGAAGCATCCCACTGGCTTTTGTTTATTTGCTTGCTTGTTTTGTTGTTTTAATAGTCTTTAGGGACATGATTTTTAGGGCCTCGCACCTTCTTTGGCTGTCTCCATGTTAGTGCTAATAGGATCGATGAGCTCCTGGCAGCTGTGAGCCTAATTAACCAGTACAAACCTCCTCCTTCAACCTTCCTCTTAGAGGGGTGGTTGTGCCATATGGTCATCCCTGAAAACATACATACAAGTAATATATAGGCTGAGTAGGTTATATTTAGGAATGTGTGTGTGTGTATGCATATGCATGCCTGCAATAACAATTAACAACAACAACAACAAAAAGAAGCCATGAATTTGAAAGAGTGGAGCAAGTATATGAGAAGGTTCGGAGAAAAGAAAGGAAGTAGAGAAATGCTTTAATTATGTTCTCAAAAACAAAAATAACTAATAAAGAGAAATGCATATGTGCATACAGTGAATTCATTTGCCATATTTAAATCGACTGGGTGAGAATACTCCTTGTTTTAATTTAACAGCTTATTTCATTGTGCTAAAGTACCTTTTTGTACAACTACTGTCTTTTTATTTCCTGATATTGTCTGCAATATGTAACTATCTCAGAAGGAATAGAAAATCCGGCTAGCCTTTTCTCTTTCCTTTTGTAATTTTACTTCTATAAAAATTTTACAACCTTCTTTGGCAACCGAATATTCATTTAACATTCATTTCTCACTATAATACAAAGACCTCCTGTGGGAAAAGCACTGTTTGCATAAAAACACGAAGTACAGCTATTTCCCTAGCATTTGAAGTGTGCAGGAACTCACCTCCATGTGAAAATCTTAGCAGAACTCGCATCTGTCAGCTTGGACATGGAGTAACATGAGACAGTATACGCTATCGCATTATATTGAGATAAATCCCCGATACTGCAGCTTTACATTCACTAGTCCACATTACAGCGATGCAGATGCCCACCGCATAGAAACTGTCCCTTCAGAGTGAGTTTACAGTTCACTGAAGAACACAATGCATTTCTCTGAGCACCATTGTCATAATCACCTCCTGGATGATCTAAAACAAAAGCCTGAAGAGCTCCAGCCTCATTTATATTAAATGTGGTCTCATTTCATGCCCACTTTGCAAATGCTTAGTGAATGTCTATCATGTTACAGTGATAGACTCTTTGAGTTATTTTCAAGAGAATAGACAAGACTTTGAAAGGGACTCAGAAATATTACCAATTGAAGCCGAGCGGTGGTGGCGCACGCCTTTAATCCCAGCACTTGGGAGGCAGAGGCAGGTGGATCTCTGTGAGTTCGAGACCAGCCTGGTCTACAAGAGCTAGTTCCAGGACAGGCTCCAAAGCCACAGATAAACCCTGTCTCTAAAAAAAAAAAAAAAATATTACCAATTGAGACCTGACATGTTCCATGTTCTCTTCTCTCAGATTTTTGGATTATTAGTGTATACATCTGCAATATCTTTGGATAGGATCCATGTATAAACTTAAAACTCATTTGTGATTCATAGGCCTTTTTACACAGCTTGAGAATAAATTTTTCTCAATTTTTAATAATTTTGTGCATAATATACTTATTTGGGATGGAATTTTCTATGTATGACCAGTATGACATTTCTTTGTATGACTGAAAATATTTTAAATTTTGGGTTATTTCAGTTTTAGACTTTTCTAGTTAGGTTAACAAAAGCACCATAATTTAGAATCAGATGAGTTCAATTATGTAAGTCAAAATGATTTAAATTGTGTAAGTAGCTCAATGCTTCAGTGTACCTTAGTGTTCTCTTCTCTTACTTCTTTTCTCATAATGTGGTTGATAAGATTTTTTATTATTTGTCCTGTCAAAAAGCCGTGTTAGAAACTTCAACCCCAAGAAGGCAAATGGAGCCTTTGGAAAGCATTTAGGTCCTGAACGCTCCACTGTTAGAAATGAGCTTATGGGGTGTGCTCAGTCTTTGTCTTTCTGGTTCTCACCCCGCAAGGCACACTGAAGAGACCCATACCAGCATCCAGCATCGTAATGGACTGTCCAGCTTCCCCAACTGTAGAAGAATGAATTTGTATTGTCTATGAGTAACCCAGTCTCAGGTATATCTATTACAACATCCAACAAGTGAAAACAGATGTTATGAGAATTGTACTAATACGTGTTCCTGAACTCCAAGACAGCATTGCTGCAACAGAAGTGGCAGGCTTGACAGTCTTGTGAGTGTTGTTGAAGGGGAATATCTGGAGGGTATTTATGGTATCTAAGTGTCTGTGCTCCATTGTGAAGAAAACACCAGACTTTGTAAAGGTCTGGACATCATTGTCCAAGATAAATAGATATTGCCCTGCAAGGGACTTGAAAAAAGTCTTGATAAGTAAGCTTGCTTGATAAGTGAGCGCTTTACCAAGGTAAGACGATTGCTTCTCTGAGATAAGTTAACAGATTGGAATTCCCTGAAACAAACAATGAGGTTATTTATTGCTTTCCAGCCTTATCTTTCCCAGGCAAAGTTTTCCTCTAACAAACAAATAAATCATGGTGACGCAGGTGGTTTCAGTTCTTAGACCCAAGAGTTCCATCATACTGATGCAGGTGGTGCAATTCCAAGTGTAAAGCACTTATTTCCTGGCCCTGACTGCATGGTATTTAATACTTGTGTTAGTTAAGTATCCTAGAGGGACAGAAATAGGAACTTACTCATGTTTATAACATTGATTTAATGGGGAGAAGTGTGTTCTAAATTCTAGTCAAACAACCTGCAAATAAAATTATCTGCATTAAAAGGTGGAATATTATCAAATGAAAGACAAAGTTTTATAGCATTTTTGCTGGCTGAGATAATTGTCTTTTAATTAATAATCATTTGGAGAAGGTCTAGGGAATTAAAGTCAGGGCCTTAAATGTACTATACCAGGTGCTGTATCACTGAGCTATATCCCCCGGGTTAATATTCATTTTATGTTAATTTCTGCCCTTTATGTTCTGTAATTTCTGTCTTAGAATTTATATATAGGCATAAATAGAGGCTTAGCACAAAAAAAGTTAGTTCCATATTGTACGTATAGATAGATTGTTCTTTGGTTTGTAGTTCTTGCCTGAGCACAGATGGTGGTGGTGGTGATGTGCTTATACCCTTTTAAGCCTGCATATTAACCCATCATATCTTTCATGAGGTGTGAAGTTTCATGTTTTCCTAAGTGGCTGTGAGTTTAAATTGATTATTCTTGGGGTTTTCTTTTTCTCAAATTTTTGTTATTCTCTCTTTTTTTGAGTTTCTTACATTTTTCCAAAATGTAAGAAAATATATTGTATAAATTCTTCCCAACTTTAGCTCATTGCTTTACAATTACCTGAGAATATTGGAGAGAGAGAAGAGTGGGAGGGGAGGGAGCAGATGGGAAGCGAGAGGGTGCCTCAGGGGAAAGGAGGGGGAGGAAACTGCGGTCAGTAAGAAAAATAAATGAAAAAAATTATTTAAATAAAATTCAAAATGGGGAGAGAACTGAAAAAGAAATTGTTGCCATATATTATTTTACAAATGTCTATGGCCAGGAGATGTGATCTTCCAAAAACCCAAGCCAGTGTCTAGAGTAAGTTCACTACAGCGGATTCTGTCTCTAGTATTGGAGGAGATTGGAATAGATAAGAACACGTGCGAAATGCCTAAACTATGTCTAAGTATAACATCTAAAAGTAAACTCTGGCACCAGTCTGTCATGCTGTCACATTGGACTACATTACCCAAAAGTCAATAGTTTTTATTACCCAGAAACAAGTACAAGGCCTAAAGCACAACCTGTTCACAATGATAGTTTGCCAAACGAATGTATCATCTGCTTCAATCACTTCCTAAATATGCTATAGGAAGTAGTGTTTGATGGTGTCACAATACTAGCAAATGAGCTTTGTTTAGACATTGCCAGAACATTTTATATATATATATATATTAGCTCTGATTCCCTGGAAAATTCATGAGATAGGTATGTCGTTATGACTGTGTATAGATGAGAATGGATAGAATTAGATCTCATCAAATACACCATTCTGGTTTACATTCAACCTATAAACAATTTTGCAAATAACCATCTGCCAGCCAGCAAAAGAAACAACATATAGACAGACTAAACAATTAAAATGTGGAACACAAACAGACCATGTGGCTTCCATTAAAAATCATTAGTAATCAATAAACAACATCAATTCTTAAGTGCAGTCTGATGCTCTTTTTGTTGATTTTCCGTATATGTAGTGTTTCAACTATGGTATGCCGTTGGGGAGTTTCTTTCCTGGTCTTGTTTATTTGATGTTCTGTATGTTTCTATCTTTGCATAGTTGGAGGAAGTTTTCATATATGATCTTGGTGAAAATCTGCTCTATGCCATTGATCTGGGATTCCTCTCCCTTATCAAAGATTTCCTCTGCTCATGGTGCTCCAAAGTTCTGCATATTCATAGGAAACTATGAATTGTTTTTCCTATTCTTTGCTTGTGTTGTTTAATTCCTCTATTTTGCCTTTGAGACCTGGTATTAGAAAAGAAATACTCTGCAAATGAAAAGATTAGCAATTAATAAAAACATCCTCATAAATTATTAACACATCCCAATGTTAGTTATTAAACAACTAAGAAAATTGATGCACCTCTCATGAAACTAGTAATAAAATGATGTTCAAGTAGAGTATCACTAATGAAAAAATGTGTTGTAGATCCTACATGAATCAGAAAAACATATTAGTAATAACTTTTCCCTGAGAAATTTAAACGTTATATAACTTTTTGGAAATGTTTCTTAAGAACAGACTGCTTCAAGAAGAGCAAGTTGTTAATTATCACATAGCCATTTATTTGTAGCCACAATCCTTTATTGACTCTCCACTCATCAGTAAAAATACTGTGAAAAGGTTGCAAAATTTTTAACCACTGTTTGTTTATTGGCGAGGGAGGAATCTAATATTGCCGTTTAGCTAAATTGGCATAGCAACAAATTACATTCTAAATTCCTATGCTTATTCACACAGACAAAAGATATTCTCAGCCTTAATCAGAGAAGCTTCTTGCAGTGAATAGAGGTGAATGCAGAAATCCATAGCCATAAAAGATGTTGAGATTAAAAGGTGATTAAGTGCCCGGCCCTAAAGAAGACATTTATAACACCCCTGAAGGATCAATAAACATGGTAGAAAAGGGAGAAGAAAGAATGTAAGACCCAGAAGATAGGAGAGGACTGGCCATCATGAAGTCATCCAGCTGTTCCTACTGATGCTGGTACAAATTGAGCCCTCCTAACAGTAGCTGTGGATGAAGAAGGGACTCACAAGGCCCTGCCACTTACAGCTGTTGATCTGTTGTCAACAATTCTCTGTGAAAGGTAGAGAAATAGAATCCAGTTTTGTACCTACTCATGAGTCCACCAAGCTCTGATGGTTAATTCTAAACACTGGGTCACACAGATGGCCCTAGCCTTTATGGATTATGAAACAAAATAAAAGTGATGAGTGTAAGAAAGAAATTAGTAAAGAAAAAGGAACTGTCAGGAGTGAGGGGAAATAAAAAAGTTTAGGAGGACCAGAATTCATTATAAATATATGTGAAATTGTCAAAGAATAAAGTTTATTTAGTAGAAAAGACTAAGCTTAACACTAATGATTGTGGAAGAGATTTGAAATCTGTGATACTTCCCAGTCTTCAAGAATTAGTAATCCAATCATTGGCACACATAGAGAAAGTACACAGGAAAGCTAAGATAATGGCCTAATCATTAGATAATCACCTTGGGGAGTCAAGTGAGAAACATGCTTTATAAGCACGTAATATTTTGCCATGAGCCATACTCTAGAATATTTTGCTTTACCTTGTGCTGGCTGTTTTTTACTCTTCCTGAGTTGTTTTTTTCAAATGTGCTCCATTGAGTAACTTGTCTTTATGAGGACTTTTAACAAATAATTTGCTGTGTGAACTGCTTACTACTCCAGCTAACTAATGACTAAGTCCTTAAGCCTCCACAGATGGATGGTACTTGGCCAGTGGAGCTGCTGTCTGCGTGTAGGAATTTATTAATTGATGCATTTATCTCAGTGGGTTCCCTCATTAAACTTGCAGCTGTTCTGTCAATGGAAGAACTTTGTCAAATTTTTAGTATTTTTACTAGAATTTTCCAAAGTACAATCCAGCCTAAGAGTATTAACAGATTTCAGCATAGAACAAAGCACCATGGATTCAAATCTCGTGGGAGGAAACGCCTTTAACTCGTACTAAGGCAGTTAGGATTGAACATGCTGACTTGTAGAAGAGCAGAGAATGCCGCAAGTTCCCCCCTTCCTTATACCACACTGCTTTACATTTGGCTAGCATGGGATTCTTTATACCCTAGTTCATCTGACTGAACTAAAAGTGCTCATGTACTCAGAGTTGGCTGCCCTTTCCAGGAAAAAAAAAAAAAAACTTTAGACTTCTAATATTGCTGTTTCACTTAGAAAAAGTTGATTATTTCTTGTTCTTCATCACTTTTGGTGTAGGAGGTCCTTTTATATTTGTGTTGCTTTCATTGATTAACAAAGAAACTGCCTTGGTCTTTTGATAGGGAAGAGCTTAGATAGGCATGAAAAAGAGAATTCTGGGAGGAAGAACTCAGGGTGGCAGCCGCCATGAAGCTCTTGCCTGAGACAGACGCTGGTAAGCATCTTTCCCAGTAAGTCACAACCTCATGGTGACATACAGATTATTAGAAATAGGGTGAATCAAGAAGTAAGAGTTAACCAATAAGAGGCTAGAGCTTATGGGCCAAACAATAATTAATACAATTTCTGTGTGGTTATTTCAGGGTTTAAGCTAGTTGGGCTGCCAGGAGCCAGGCTGGGGGATGTGGCCCACTCCTCCTACTACAACTTTTCCATGTGATTTCTGCTTCTTGTTGTTCTAGAGCTTTCAGGTGGGCTGTTAAGTTGCTACTGTGAGATTTATCTCTCTGTTTCCCCTCTCTCTCTCTCTCTCTCTCTCTCTCTCTCTCTCTCTCTCTCTCTCTCTCTCTCTCTCTCTACCCTTAGAACTTGCCTCTTAAAACAGCCTTCATTTTGTTCCATAAATTTGAGTATTGTGTGCATTCATTTTCATTCAATTCTTGAAAGTCTTTAATATATTTCTTAATTTCTATCTTGACCTGTTTTTCATTCAGTAGAGAGTTATTCAGTTTCCATGAGTTTTTAAGGTTTGTATTGTTTCTGTTGTTGATATCTAGCTTTTAACCCGTGGTTGTCTAATAGAATGCCGAGTTATTTCAATTTTCTTATGTCTGTTCATATTTGTTTTGTACCCAACTTTGTGGTCAGTTTTGGATGGTTTCATGAGGTGCAAAAAAAGAAGTTGTATTCTTTTGCGTTTCAGTGGAATGTTCTGTAAATATCTGTTAGGTCCATTTGGTTTGTAACATCTGTTAACACCAGCATTTCTCTGTTTAGATTTCATTTGGATGGGTCTGGCCATTGCTGAGAGTGGAGTATTAAAGTCTCCCACTATCAGTGTACAAGGGTCAATATGTGATTTAGCTGTAGTAGCGTTTCTTTTGCACCTTGTGTTTTGGGCAGATGTTAAGAATTGAAATGACGTATTTATAGGTTTTCCTTTTGATGAGTATATAGTGTCCTTCCCTATCTCTTATTAGTTGTAATTTGAAATCTATTTAGTTAGATATTTAAATGACTACACCGGTTTGCTTCTTTGGTCCATTTGCCTGGGGCATCTTTTTCCAATACTTTACCCTGAGGTAATTAATGTCTATCCTTGATGATGAAGTGTGTTTCCTGAATGCAGCAGAAGAATGGATTCTCTTTTCACATCTGTTCTGTTTGTCTGTATCTTTTTATTGATAAAATGAGATCATTAATGTTAAGAGATATCAGTGAACAATGATGTTGATTCCTGATATGGGGGTAGTGGTGGAGGTGCTGCTGCATCCCTGTTATGGTAGTGGTGCTGGTGGTAGTGGTAGTGTTTGCGTGTATGCACACGTGCAAATGTATCTCTCTTATTGATTTTACTGTTCTGAGACTACTTATTCTATGTATTTTCATGGTTGTACTTAACATCCTTGGTTGTTGTTTTCCTTCTAGAACCTTTTTTTAGGGCTAGATTTGTAGAAGAATATTGCTTAAATTTGACTTTATCATGGAATGCCCTCTTTGGTTCTGTGGTTCTGCATAAAGAACCAACGGGGTTTTTTTTGTTTGTTTTTTTTTTTTGTTTTTTTTTTATTGTAGGACCATTTTAGTTAATGAATCCTTTTGTTGACAACTCTGGGCCTATTTTTCTGGTATATCAATGGGCACTATAAGTAGTCATTTTGTCCCCTGTGTCAGGGAGTTTTCCCTTGTCTCAGCATTTCAACCTATTCTGGGCATGGAGCATGGCACCAGAGGCTGAGGCAAGAGGATCAGGAGTTCAAGGTCATCCTCAATAACATAGCAAGTTTGAGGGCAGTTCTGTCCCAACAATAAATGAATAAAATAAAGTCCTCGGGTGTAGCATAAGCTGCTCCCAGCAAATAGCTTCTTGAACTTTCTGACCTTAGTAGCAGTTGATCATATGAAAGCAGGCATGGCTTCTTTGGAGGCCTGTTTTGTTTATTTATAATGTTCAACATTATTCAACATATAGTTAAAAAAAAAAAGTCCCAAGTTTCCTCTGAGTTCTGTCTTTCTGAGGTAAAATGGAATAGAACACTGATAACTTCTATGCTATAAAATCTCTTCTCTGGACTCCTGCCAGGACATAAGGTTATTACAGACCTTTAATCCGGCCCCCAACTCCAACAGGCACTCCTTACTGACACACAGGCAATTAGGCTGACTGCAGATCTTCTCCTCTCCCTCTGTTCCTCTAAGCCAGCAGTTCTCAACCCCGTGGGTCAAGACCCCTTTAGGGTTTGCATAGCAGATACCCAGATATCAGATATTTGCAATAAGATTTACAGCAGTCGCAACAGTACAATTGTGAAGTAACAATAAAATAATTTCAGGGTTATCACCACAGCACGAAGGACTGTTTTGAAAGGTCACTACATTAGGACAGTTGGGAACCACTGCTTTAGACCCAATGCCTCCAGTCTCACCCTCTACAACACAAGAGTTGCTGCAGCTTTCCCTTCCCTGCCCCTTGCCCCCAGATCTTCCACTCATTACCTCCCTCCTCCCACTTACTGCTTTAGCCCAGCCCCCAACCCCAGCAGCAGTCCTGCTAACCCTAAGTCCGCTGCTCCTGCCAGGGAAGCAGGGAGGCTGAAGGCAGAGCCACACCTCTCCTTTAATTCTCCAACCCACCAGTCCCATTTTCTCAGCTCTGTAGCAGAGCACCTGCTGCAGCCAGCCTCCCTTTCCTCTCTAACTACACAGATCAGGAAGACCTCCCTCAAGGATTCCTTTCCCCAGCTCATCCCATCATCCTAGACTCCGTTCCCCGAAGGCATTTCTGGGAGAATAACAGTTGAGCCAGCCAGGGAAACAGGCATGCTAACTCAAGAGGATTCTCCCTTCCTCCTCTCCTCCAAACCTAACTGTAATAGTTTAAGTAAAATGCTGCATGTCCCCGAGGGACAGCCGTGGGCAGCGGGTGAAGCGGTGGCAGGCAGGTCCCAGACATGAAGCCATGTGGCAGGTGAAAGACCAAGAAGGATAAGCATACCATGTAGAGTCAAGTTGGATTGAAGGTCTATAAAAAGTTATAGAGGGTCAGAAGCGCAAGTAAACTATATTTGCTGTGCTCTCTCATACCTGCAAATACTGAACATGCTTGTTTTGTTGAAAAGTTTGTCTATGTAAGTTCCCTGGCAAACATGGAACTGAGAGAGAATGGTTTGGATATTTTTGCTGTCTCTGCTACCCATTACTACTGTGGCCATTTTTATGGGCCTGACCTCAGAATTTATCACTGAGCTCTGGTTACTGGATTTGGGTTAGCAGAAATTCAGATGACTTTTTGATATGGATAATGTTCAAACTGTTTTATGCTGTTCTTTATTGAAAAGCTGGCTCTAAGAGTTGGATTATGACTCCTCCTTCACTAGACCCGTGCTTATTTAAAAGTTTCTCTTGTCACTCTGTCAGTCTGAGCTGGTAAGCCTCTCTGTAGATGCATAATCCAAACCAAACCAGATCAGACCAAATTAGAAAAGGCCCAGGTTTAATGGATGCCAGTGCTCCTGGGTGGCCCCTGGGAAAAAAACGGAGAGGGGAAAAGGAGAACCGTCAAGACTACCAGAGAGGAAAAGAGGAGACCACATGTTTGTTCTCTGGGGGGGCAGTTTAAATAGCCTGTGGGAGTGGTCTTGACCTTCCCTGGGGAGTGGTCACTTTTTGGAGGGCTTTCTTGGAGATGGAGTTTGGATTGAGGCAACTCCCAAGGGAGGTGACTTGAAATGGAGTTTTCCATCCAACATTCCAAATGATGCCAGGGGGCTGAGGTGATGCTTCCAACCAAACACTTACTAGATTAGCTCTTACTTTAAAGGTGATGAAACAGGAAAATCCCCTTATCTTTCTTTTATTACAAAAATTAAAGCTCATTCTCACGGGGCTTTGTCCAGTTAAGAAAGCAAAGTAGTGGCACAAAGTTTGGGAGTCGTAGGAACCTCGCGGAATTACAACATGCACATCTAGTGTACGCCCTCATTTTAAGATCCTAACTTCCCTGCAAAATGCTCTCATGAAAGGAAGAGGGAAAGGTTGTAAGAACCAAAACAAGGTTGCCATTATAGAAAGATAGGAGACAGGAAGTCAGGTCACTACAGCCTTTCAAAGATCACGTGACAAATATTAAACTCCAGCAGACTGTTTCCCATCTCTGAGCTGGGCACTGTGATAACTGCTTCCATACTTATCTCCATTTGTCAGCCCCTAGAACAATTGACTTTTATAATGTGTACTCAGGATGTGGATTCTTAACATTGAGTCACTGGTTTCCATCCAGGAAGGATGCAATAATATTTTAAATATTTTAAAATGTTTCATCGATTCCCCATTCACTCTAAGGATTTCATTATCTGGAAAGTATGATTTGAATGTCCAATAGCTATCTGTATGTGGTAGACTTCCCTTTTGTTTTTTTCCCTTTTTAAAAAAAAATTCCTAATGTCTAAACCTTGCTAGGCCAAATAAATAAAGAATATAGTTTTCCAAAACAGGGAGACACAAATCATAGAAATGTGTTTTCCACTGAAATTGGTTAAAATAAGAAATACACTTTTAATCTTTTAGGTTAGTGTTTATGACCTTAAAAATATGATTTGGGGATATAAATCCCATTGATTCCAAATACAACATTTTAATTTTACAGTGAGTAACACATTCCATGTTTGGCTTTTATTAACTCAAAGTATATAAGTTATTATTAGAACTTTACAATTTAAAGATAAAAGTTTTAGCCTGAGGCTACTTTTGAATGAATTGACTACTAACAACTGTGTTAATTATAACTCACTGTGGAAGATTATGAAAACAAAGACTTCTTGTCCAAATTAACATTAATTTTAAAAGAATTCTTAAAATAATTACTAAAATTAAACCTAACAGTATTGGTAATTATTAAAAACTAAATGCTTTAAGGCTTTACATATATACTCAAGGATCATCAAAAGACTGAGAGCTTTTGTGAAGAGATCTATTTGTAGATGAAATTTGAAAGCCCCAAGGCAGTTTTCAAAACAGAACTCAGTATGACCTCAACTTCAGTGTTCCATGCTGTGACCTCAAATTCAGTGTTCCATGCTGTGACCTCAAATTCAGTGTTCCATGCTATGACCTCAAATTCAGTGCTACATACTATGACCTCACCTTTAGTGCTACATGCTATGACCTCACCTTTAGTAGTACATACTGTGACCTCAACTTCAGTGTTCCATGCTATTACCTCGCCTTTAGTGCTACATGCTATGACCTCAATTTCACTCAGTGTTCCATGCTATGTCCTCAACTTCACTCAGTGTTCTATGCTGTGACCTCAACTTCAGTGTTCCATGCTATGACCTCAATTTCACTGTTTAATGCTATGACCTCAACCTGAGTGTTGCATGCTATAACCTCAACTTCAACGTTACATACTCTGACCTCGACTTTGGAGTTAAATGCTGTGTTCCCTAGATATCATTACTAATCTGTATTCCCTTATTGAAAATGTGGAATCAGAAGCCTTACTTCAGAGTCTACTCAATCAGAATCATCATTTAAAGGAGACCCCCCCCCCCATGTGTTCAATCTCTGAGAAACACAGACTTAAAGTAGTTCTCTGAGAAAGCTTTATGGTCAACACAAAGAGTTCTACCTGACTCCATAACATCTGTGTGTTCCAAATCTAGATAGCTTGCCAACCTCATGGCCTCAACACTCATCCTTCTTCCCTCTTGTTAGGCACTATCAGAGAACAGGTACAAAAATGGCCAGAATTAGCTAGATACCATCTACCTTCAACTGATACGCTTAGCAAGCATTGCTCAACATAGTTAATGAATTTTGGATTCAGAACTGTATTTTATAACCACTGCCCCTCATTAACTGTGGCTATATCTTTTTACTATAAAGGAACTAAGATTTGGGAATGAATCATGATAATGGTGTGTAGTTACTGTCTAATTTCTAAAAAGTAAGTACTGCAACTTGAAAAACATAATTTATTATTAGGTGTTTATATCTTTGCTGAACTCTACACATCACCTGCTGGGCTTTTCCTGTTTGTCTTTTTATACTCATAACTGTAGCCAACAGTTGGCATTGAAATTGTTACAGAATTTATTAAGAAAATTGAGAGACAAAGATCAAAGTACCTTGACATATGAGGTGGCATTTTTACAAGTCTATAAAAAACTAACAAGGAAATTAGCTCTTCACTAAAATGGTTATGGCATTTAAAGCTGCATATTTCTCTCTTCATTTAAAAAAAAGGCAAAAATTGCATTTAAATTACTTACTGTTCTTACTATGGAACAAATGCTTGTATTTGTTCTTAGGTATGCATTATTTATATTTGCCTTAGCACTGAGCATATTGTTTTGTTTGTATTCTTAATCTTTAAATTTCTCTATTATCTGGGGGTGTCCGGGCAGTGTGCTGCTATTCACATGAGGTGAAGGGACAACATTTTTGAGTTGGTGTTCCAGGAATCAAGCTCAAGTCGACAGACTTGCATCTTCTGGGTGGGTGGCAAGTACCGTTGCCCACTGAGCCATTCCATTGCCCATTTTCTGAGTCTTTCATTTAACATGTATAGCAAGCATTTATTAGGCTTTATACTGCTGCTGTGATTACAGTTTTAATGACTTCATAAGGTTCATCCTAATGAAATATATTCTCCTTAGCCAATGTTTTATTTTTAGACTTGAAGTAGGTTGCTTTAAACTTCTTGTCACTATCTAAGACTGTTGTGAGTACCTTTTAACCTAAAGCATTATTCTTTTTCTGCCATTTGGGCTCCCAGCAGATCTATTCCCATGAGTTACATTTTGTATATTATTAAGTAGGAGCTCCTCTCTCCCCCTCCAAAAATTGTCTTTGAAATTGAAACTTATTTATTGGTTCTGCTCATCTTATGAAGGTGATTGAAAACAAGATCCACAAACATCTTATGACAATGAACTTCAAACTTTTCTAGCATTCTATCTAGATATTTGTGCATAAAGTATCAGGACATATAAAGAACTGATCTGTTAATGGTCTGAGAAGCAATCAGTTTACATACTAAAGTCTTCTACATAAATGTGCCCAGAAAATTATTTCAGATACCTTCCCTACTAATGGCCACTCGCCAGACATGTGTATGTTGCTTCCTATGTGCTCAATATAGCTAAAAGAAAGCCCATAACTTAGGATATTGAGAACTGTTTTCTCCATCCCAAAGAAACTACTTCTAAACTAGAATATGCAAAGGGTATAGAGTTCAAATGAAATTATGAAAGATTCAGAAGCCTAATTTAAACAGCATAATAAAAAAATTGCCTTGCTCACTTGTATAAACTAATAGATGTCAAAAATGGCCACCGGGACAGCAATAGAAAAATGTGGCCACTTTACAGGTTTCACAGAGCCTCTCTGAATTTTCATTCTATTGGCCTCATATGCAGCCCTACGGTGTTATATAAGCTCTTCCCGGCAAGCAGGCACATGCCATTTTTATTGACAGATTTGAAGGTCTTATTCTAACTGATGCTACCCATTCCAATCACCACAGAAGCGTATTATATGTTAGCATGATTCCATGAACCACTCTCTCTGAAGAATCTTCTCAAATGGCCCAAGCTGTTTAAACAATTTCAGAGGTGACTCCAATTGTAGATCTCTGTTGCATACATGCATCCCATCCCTGCAATGTCCCTGGCAACAACTCAATATATAAAAGCTTTTAAATGTTCCAGTGGCATGGTGAATTATGAGAATAATGCCAGCTAGATATTTATTGGGTGCCTCCTCTGTGATAGGCACTACTCTAAACACTCTACATTTTTTAACTTTTATGATCCTTCAAGCAATCCTAAGAGGAAGAGTCTATATTATTTCTATTGCTTTGCTCAGGAGGAGGTTGAAGCGCACAGATGTCAAGCAACTTGCTCCAAATAAATATAGGTAGAGAAAGATAGAAAATGAAGAAATAAGTGTCAAAGTCAAGGCTTTGGACCTAAAAATCTAACCATTTGACTATTAAAGATGCTGTCTTATTCCTTAGTTATTTGAATGCTTTCTGTGCTGTTCTTCTGACCTTTTCAGTTTTACTATGAGAAACATAAGGATTCCCTGGGCACGTGATGCTAGAGAACATAACCAATTGATGATGCTCTGTGTCCTGCCTCTAAATAAATACAACTCATGAGTTTCCAATGAGACAGAGCTGCTTTTGTAGATGAGTAGGATATTGCACTTTATTTTTAATGCAAACCATTAAAATATCTTATTAAAGTGAAGGAAAAGGTATGCGTAACTGAAATCACTTGTAAATCAATTTTAAATTTCCATGTGACATAATAGACATTTGCTTTAAATCTTGTGTTAGAAAACTGAAAGTTAAAATCATTTTATTCCAAAGTTACTTAGATTAAACTTCAAGATTCTACAGCTGGGAGGTAGTGATTCGTGCCTTTGATCCTAGCACTTGGAAGGCAGAGACAATCAGATTTTTGAGTTCAAAGCTAGCCTGGTCTACAGAGCATGCTCCAGGACAGCCAAGATTACACAGAGAAATCTCAATCCCATCAGAGCGAGAGAGAGAGAGAGACAGAGAGAGAGAGAGAGAGAAATAATTACATAATAAACTGTTCAGAAAGTACACGATCTAATTGGTGCACTGGAAATCTGTTCTCATTCACTCTTTTTATCAGCAGGAGTGACTGTTCCTTCTGCTCTATACTCCCTCTCACCTCACTGCACATCCTCTTGGTGATCAGACTTAAAGACTACGATTAGCCTTTGAACCTTCTCCAATTCCTGATAGCATCCTCTCCAGAAGAGGACTCCATGACTTTGAATCTTCCTACCACCGTGTACAAGCCCAAATTCTGTGAGAAGTTCCCAAGAATTCCCCTTCGTAGGATCAACTTTTAGTTTCTCTGGAGTATATTTTTTTCAGCCTCTGGACGGTAAGTAAATCTACTATAAACTACTACTGTGCTCTGTTGCTCTTAGTTTGATGAACTGCGTATGTGTATAGCTTATTCATGTAAATAGTCCTAAAGCTCTCCTCCACATACTAATTTGGATATGCTGAATTGAGCAAACTGTTTAGGTATTCAGATTTAATAGTCAGTAAGGATCATAGCACACGAATGATGATTGCTTACAAATTTAAAAAATATTAATATGGAAATTGAAATTGAAGCTAGTGGAAGACGAGCATGCATCATAAAAGGTATGAAAATGGAGAATGAGAGAATGAGTTCTGACGGCTGAAGAACCCCAGCAGGAAGAACTGATGGAGAAGGACAGATAACAGGAAGGCTGAGAAACACAGATGTGAAGCAGGAAGACCAAGGCGTGTCATCACCAGGAAGACTTCCCCAAGTCCTCAGGAGTCATCAACTGGTGGAAGATGAGATACCAAAAACAACTGGAAAATCTCCTTCAAAATTGATCGCTGATCCTTCTCATAGTTTTAGAAGTAGAAGCCACATTAAGTACATGAAGAGTTAAGTAGGAAATCAGCTGCTTCAAAAAGGAGATAGAATCATCTAGAAGAGACAGCGTGAAGGTTCTAATGATTACAAGTGAGAGTTTCAAGAAGAATGAAACTGATATATCTTGAATTTTAATGTTGTCTCTTATTAGATGTGTAATATTAGTCAGACTTCCTAACTTCTTTATACCTATTTCATTCCTATTAACTATGGGGAAACAGAGCTAGGAAAGGGAGAAATCTGTTATTAAGACCCACACTGGAGCACTGGACTGAGCTCCCAAGGTCCCAATGAGGAGCAGAAGGAGGGAGAACATGAGCAAAGAAGTCGGGACCACGAGGGGTGCACCCACCCACTGAGACAGTGGAGCTGATCTATTGGAAGCTCATCAAGGCCAGCTGGACTGTGACTGAAAAAGCATGGGATAAAACTAGACTCTCTGAACATGGTGAACAATGAGGGCTGATGAGAAGCCAAGGACAATGGCACGAAGTTTTGATCCAACTTAATGTGCTGGCTTTGTGGGAGCCTAGCCAGTTTGGATGTTCACCTTCCTAGATATGGACGGAGGGGGGAGGACCTAGGACTTACCACAGGGCAGGGAACCCTGACTGCTCTTTGGACTGGAGAGGGAAGGGGAGAGGAGTGGGGGGAGGGGGAGAAGAGTGGGAGGAGGGGGAGGGAAATAGGAGGCTGGGAGGAGGCAGAAACTTGTTTTTTTTTTTTCCTTTTCTCAATAAAAAAAAAAAAAATTCTTGGAGCCCTGCAGTGGTGGCACACGCCTTGAACCCCAGTACTCAGGAGGCAGAGGCAGATGGATCTCTGTGAGTTCTAAGTCAGCCTGGTCTACAAGAACTAGTTCCAGGACAGGCTCTAAGGCTACAGAGAAACCCTGTCTTGAAAAACCAAAGGGAGAAAAAGAGAGAATTCTTGCATATAGAAATCTCAAAATATTAAGTAGATAAATACTATACACAGTCATCACATAAACATGAAACAGCATGGCAGCAACACAGGTTTGGAAGTCTACTAATCCAGTTGGTGTGGAGATAACCAGAGACGTTAATGAATTTTGAGAATAAGGATCTTCAGTGTCCTTACTAAAGAGGTAGATTTCTTTCTAACCCATGAGGATTCATTCAGGAAATACTGACTAATAGTCCTACAATCGGCATGTTTAAAATGGAATGTTCCTGTCAATGCTACCTTCTCTCTCTTCCTTTCAATGAAAGGACATTTCCACCTAAACCCAAAAATCATTTTAGAATTCTTCCATTAAACATTAAATCTGGTTCATTCTGCTTGCTCCATGTCTTTTGACTGCCACTCCTTTCGAAGCCTAAATCCAGGGCATCCCAACGACTCTTTTGTGTTCTTTGGCATCTGGCTCCTAATTTTACCTATTGACTGACATCCCATGTCTTAGAAGGTGACCCAGTAGTGCTTTTAATATTTTACCTTACACGATCATTAGTTGAATTATGACATTTTCATTCTTAGATAATCATTATGCTGATTATCTAAGAGTCCACTGATTCCATTCCTTCCCTGTAATAGGAAAGCTACCCCCAATGTGCCTTTACATCATGCATTGTGGGTGTTTGCATGTGTATGTGTGTCTGTCTAGATTACACAAGAGAAAACATGATATATTTTTCTAACCTCTCCTGTTAACATGTCTTTTTCCTCCCTCTTCCATCCCTTCAGAGTCTTCAGATCCCTTCGTTCCCCAACAAAGTTCTTCTTCTGTGTTCATATCATACAGACGGATAAATGGATGGATGAACAGATAGATGATAGACACATGGCAGATGTTTTAAATCAAGATTCCTCATATGACAGAGATGTGCGAAAGTCTTCAGGGTGACATTCAAATCCCTAACAATGCTTCCCCTGGCTACTTCATCAGCATAATCTTTTGCTGCACCCTATCTGACGAGATTTTTTCAAATTACCCAGAAAATTTTAATCATTGTTACCGCCATCTGGATTCTGTTCTCTGAATCCTGTTCCAAAAAAGGCTAACGTCCCTTTCTCTTGCTGTCAACACTTTCCTACGCTGTCCTCAATATTTATTATCCTTCCTCCACATTTGGATCACTTTGTTTTTATTATGTCTCCACAATAGTCTGCGCAGTGCACTTTAGTGCTCTTAATTTGAAAACCTGTGTGTTGGACCTGGAAAGGCATAAAATACGCGATGTTATTTGTTTCGTCCTCTGCCTGGTAGTGAAGGCATTCAGAAGATCCTCATGAGAAAGGAAAGACATGAGGATACTTGACCCTTTGTGGAGATGAAAATGTAGCCCATTCCCCGAAAGAGCAGAATGTCAGATATATTGCATCATGACATTGTGTAAGTTTCCATTTTATTCACAGTTGAATCCCCCCCCCCCCAAGCCTTCTCACTGGCTATAGGAGAGGTAGCATGCTCCTCCTCAGAAACTGTCATGTTCTGTCAGCAGTTAGAAGCAGAAACACAAATGCAAGCCCCTAGTTTCCCTCATGATCCCTAAACAATGGCTACAATTCCTGGACTAAATAGAGACATCCCTCAGCCCCAAAGACTTCCTGGCACTCTCGCATAGTTCACAAGACAATGAGAAATGGGCAGCTGGGCTTTGTTCCATGGGGATAACGGAAAGTGACCCTGTCACAGAGGTCTGGTCCAGGGTCCTCCAGCAGACAGGAGGCAGAGAAGGCTGTCATAGCTTTTAACAGAGGCGAGAAGTCAGTCACAGATTAGCTGAGAGCACACTGATACCGCTGGGCTTGCGAAAGCACTGTAATGACGCTCTTAGCAGAAATGTATCTCACTAATCATCTCTGCTTGGATAGAACTCAGGACTTATTTAATCAGGAGCGGGAAAGGACACCTCTGCTCTAGCTGGACTCTTCTCAAGTGGGTGACTGATGGAGAAATTGGGCCTGCGTGTAATCACCCAGTTTTCCAAGCACTTGTACCTGTGAGTGTACAATCGTACACCGCCCTTAGTATGGCAGTGAGGGTGATGAATTCAAGCCACAGGCTGAGGAAGGAAGGGCCTTGCAAAAAAAGGCTTCTCTGACTTAGGGCTCTTCAACTCTACAGTTTTTGGGGGGAAAGAGCTGAGAACAAATTTTTGCATGCCTGATTAGACTGGTAAATGGAAGAGGGGGCCATATTCCAATCAAGCAGGACTGTGCTTTGGCGTCTACCTCTTGAGGCTTTGTATTATTTTTCTCCAGAGAACTCTAGAAGAGGTAGGGAAAGCAGTGCAAAATTCCTCCTTTGGTCTTTCTATGCCCAGTGCTTCAGGCAGAGTTAATTGATGCTTGCATGTTTCCTCTGTGTGACTCAGTCTCTCCCAATCCTACTTAAATAACTTCCCAGTCTCCGGGCTAATGGACCTCGAGTTCTGTGCAAAGCATTTCCTGGGGTTCTGCTGTCACATCATCCACTGTGGATGACGAGGGGTAAGGACATCATCTGCCATGTTTCATGGTAGTTTGCAGGCTGACTGTTCCTCGCAGGCCTATGTTGTTAGCAGGGACCCACTATGATTCTGTCAGCACGTGGTTGAACTTGTAAGAGGTATAGCTAAGCATAAACTCTCTGGATGCCTGATAGTGTGCCCTTGGAGGATCATGAACCCCTGGCTTCTTGCTTTGCAGCCGTGAGCTGAATGCTTTTGTTTACCAAAAGCTCAAAGCCATTTAAATCATGCCCACGGACTCCAAAACCGTGAGCCAAAATAAAGTTTTTATCCGTATAAGGAACTTTCTTCAGGTAGTTCATCATAGCAATGAGAGCTAATACCGCTCTACCTCTAGGAGAACTCATTGGCACACATAAATAATGACCTGTCAAGGTTCACTTGCGTATCATGTTTACACCTGCAGATTCTGACAGGAACCCTTGTTCAGTCTCACGTAGTTGTTTACTAAATGTATTAAAATAAAATAAAGCAAAACCACCTTGATTATTAAAATCATTTTTTTATGTACTTCCCAGAGTGTACGACAAACAAAGCAGTTAACCTGGAAGATGGGGATGCTGATGCTCAAACTGCTTCTATGCCATGGACTTTGTAACCATCCATGGGATACCTCTGCATTTCTTCTCAGGCAATGTTTTACACAATTAAGCTATAGCCAACGGAAACTAAACTGGATCTAGAAGAAAGTGCAAGAGAAAATCTTTTGTGTCTTTTGATTTTAAGAATACTTATTAGATGACAAAAATCATAATAAAAAACTGAAAACGGCTGGACGGTTTGGTACATACCTTTTATCTCAGCACGGAGAGATAGAGGCAGGTAGATCTCTGTGAGCTCAGGCCAAACTGGTCTACATAGAGAGTTGCAGGCCAACCAGGGCAATATAGTGAGAACACATTTTTTTTAGAAAAAATAAAGATGTCTGCTCTTTAACAGGCCCTAAGACAAGGAAAAAACTAGGCCACAGATTACTTTTAAAAAATATTTCCAAGTGGGTCTGGCAAGATGGCTCAGTGGTTAAGAGCATTTGTTGCTCTTATAGAAGACCCAGTTCAATTCCTGTCACCCACATGCTGGTTCATAACCATCCTCTACTCTAGTTTCGGGGGATCTAACACCCTCTTCTGTCTTCTGTCAGCACCTGGCATGCATATAGTGAACATACATATGTACAGGCAAAGCGTTAATACACAAAATAAATAAATAATTTTAAATATTGCAAAGCACACACAAAAAATTATAAGTCATATTTTGTCACTAGGGCTAAATTACCTTACTCAAGAATTCAACCTCAGGATTGGCTTCCCCAGCCCCGAATAAAAGATTTCATATACAGTCTAAACACAGAAGGAGCAGATGCATTGGCTCACTGTCTTACAGGATTTGTGTGCTATTTAGAAATTGGATTGCTTTGACGAATTACTTGTTAGCCAGGAAAAGCATTAAGGGATTATTTGTCCGCCGTGATTTTTAAACTTTTCCCTAATGATAAACTCATTCTGAAAGAAGAAGGCAGCCAGAGTCGTTTTACTTGGAGAGATACAATTTCATCCATGTCAGAAACACCAAAAGCATGAAAAGAGAGTCCACTTCAGTTTTCAATTTTGTCATTTAAGTCTTATGAATAACAGAACCAAACAATTTTAATCCAAAGTAGTCCATATTTCAGAATTCCCTCAAAATGCCTGTCATTTTAAAGACTTGCAGCCTCCTATGGGTGGGGTGGCTGTAAAGCTCACTCTACATTTTGAATCTTCACTTCCCAGTCCGCTCTGATACCTAAGCCGGGGCTGTTTGAGGGTGTTGCCAATGGTGCTTGCCCTAGTTGATTGCTCGTGTGTCCCACATTTTAGTTCCCTACTGCACCATAGCACGCTTTGCTCTAAGGGGCCGCTAGATTATTTCAAGAAGTTCTTTGCAAATAAATAGCATTTTCTCCAAAAAAAAAAAAAAATACAGAAAAGGACTTAAATTTCCAGGTAAAATTTTTTACATGTCAATGGAACTAATGCTTATTTTCAATGAGTTTCTGTGAATCTATCAAAGTGAATGAATTATCGTTTGCCTTTATGTATTTTCAGAGTATTGGCATTGTGATAGTTGTTTTTTGTGAACTGAGGAATTTAATTCACCCATATAAGCATGTTTTATGTATATATTTAAATATGTCGTAAATATATTTATCACCATGAAGATCAATAACTGAGTGTTTTAACACCTATTTTTCCATTTTTCTTGGATATTGTATAGTTAGTTACTATTTCCACATGAGAGCTATTCAGTTGTTTGATTTGAACTCCTGAAGTACAACACACTCATTGCTGCCCATACGAGAGTATTTAAATTTCCTATCGATTGCTATAGTTTCCTATAGATTGCTTAAATCAAACTCTAAATTCAGATCTTCACTAAGCAAAATATTGTGAATACAAATACAACTACCTTACGTTGACATATTATTTTCTGAAGCCATGACTTCCTTTTAATTATTAAATCTCAGTAGACATAATCAACAAGGCAAAGCAAAATAAAAATGTGTCTTGGTTTTCCCATATATTGGCAATGTGCCTCAAGATTCTATTTTCTTTGTATTTTTATTTTTATGTGCATTGGTGTTTGGCCTGCATATCTGTGTGAAGAAATTGTATCCCTTGGAACTTGAGTTACCAACAGTTGTGAGCTGCCAGGTGGGTGCTAGGAATTGAACCCAGGTCTTCTGGAAGAGCAGCCAATGCTCTTCACCACGGGGTCATCTCTCTAGCTCCCTCTAATTTATTCTGAAGCCTTTCTTGCATTTTTATTTCATTTTGCAGGTTTTTCTTAATTTTTGTTGGTAACAAAATTAACGTAAATCTAAATTTTTGAACCCTGATCTTGTTAGAGCCCACATCAAGTTACAAATCACCAGCCTGTAGCGTTTAGTGACTCTCTCATGAGTCATACATTGGCCTATTTTAGTAAACCCAAACTGCTTAATATCACTGATTATACATCGGATTGAAGATGGGATAGAGGGGGTAAACTATTCCCCAAGGTCTTGACATTGGATTTTGATTACTTAGTTTCACTAAATTTGCTCCTGCGGACTCAGGTTTACTTTGTTCTTTACGGTGACAAATTAGGGGTATCAAGACATTAGAATCTGACGTGCCTTTCATGGCTTCTCAGAACAATGAAGGCTGGAACAATGCCAAGAATACTGAAGGCTAAAATCCAAAGGAAAAAAATTAATGACTGAATCCATCAAGGAAAGAGTATCCCACATCTGAATCCCTGGCCACAGCCCTGTTTTTCTTTCTACCATCGGAAGAATTTGCAGCCCGCAGCTGGTACTATTCATGAGTGCAACTCTTTGTGTATACATCAAAATTTCTGGAACCTTCAAAGCAAATGTCCCCTGTTCCTTTTAATTAAGAAGGGAAAAAAGTTACACTTGCTAATTCTCAGACTTCCTCCATAGTTAAGAAGTTCTCAACATCTTGGGGGTGGAGTCATATAGAATATTGGTACCTGGCATTCACTTTCCAAGTGGCCAAAACCACGTAGACACCCAGTGGAGATCTGTGGATGAACTCATCTCAGGTTTCCTGTACTGCAGGATCTGTTCCATCCCCAGGAAGGAGTTTGGTTCTACCATGTTCACACAAAGCCATCATCAGCTTTTTAAAGCGTTCCATTAGTGAGAACTTGGACTTAAGGATTCATGCTGGTGTTGAGGTAGAAGGGGCACATATCTGTCTCTGGGAGTGAGGCATAGGCGATCTTAAAAGACACAACTCAGGGGCATAAAAGCACATAAGAACAAAAGTTCTAAGTTTTCCACTTCTAACTAAGGAAAGACTTGTATCTTTTTAAATATAGTGTTAAGGAGAAGAATGTGCATATATGTATATACACATAGACACACATATATGTGTAATATATTATAATTATATAATATATATATATATATTTCTAGTTTGTGTTTAGTTTTGTTTGTAACAGTTTCTTATGGAGCCCAGGATATCTTGGATTTGTTATGTAGCTAAGGGTAGCCTATATCTTAGTTTCCAGTTCTAGGATCATGGGTGAATGTTACTATGTTGACTTTAGTTTTGTTTGTAACAGTTTCTTATGGAGCCCAGGATATCTTGGATTTGTTATGTAGCTAAGGGTAGCCTTTATCTTAGTTTCCAGTTCTAGGATTATATGTGTAATATATTATAATTATATAATATATATATTTCTAGTTTGTGTTTAGTTTTGTTTGTAACAGTTTCTTATGGAGCCCAGGATATCTTGGATTTGTTATGTAGCTAAGGGTAGCCTATATCTTAGTTTCCAGTTCTAGGATCATGGGTGAATGTTACTATGTTGACTGAATTTCTTAATATTTTAAACAAAATGTTTAAATACTTGAAAAATGTTAAAGACAGTTCTGCCACGATACAATATAGACTGGCCTCAAACTCACTAGCCTCTTGTTCATCTTGAGTGCTAAGGGTCACAGGCATAGACCTATTGTTTTAAACAAAATCTCAATCATTCAATTTGATTTTACCAATAAAGACTCGGGGGTCAGATGCTGGGGTGAAAGTCTGCTAGCTTTCAGAGAGGCAGAGAAATGACTCAGCTTTCTTCCTCCTTCTTAGACGATGTCTCAGAAAACCCCTTCTCCAATACCATCTCAAACAAGATTCCTCAGACTCAATGTCTGTGCATCTCTCTCTGCGTCCTCCTGAATCCCTCCTACTCTGTCTCTCTGTTTTTTTCTTAATCAGCCTTTGTTTACTTCCTGTCAACTGGTTCCTTGCTCTGCCTCTTGACCTATGATTGACTTTATTTATTCCTGCTCACTATATTCAAGTAGAAAGCTCTTGGATTAAGAGTGTGTGCTAAGGCTGTGCCACATCACAACTAGAAACAGGTTTTCCCAGTAAATAATGCAATCTCAGGGCTCACAGTGTGATCAGATATCCTACAACATAACACCAGTATGTCTGACTTTAAACATCAACAGCATGTTTGCAAACTTGCATTCCACGCTTTGTCCTTTTAAAGTCTGATTGTGGGGTTATCAATTGAAGAAAAGAGCTAAATAAGTAAACCATGTTCATATATCCTTACATGAGCAAAAACAATGGCAAGTTAATTTTATTAGCTCACCCTACTGTGTCGGATGCTTTAAAGGCACAAAGTATGTTAAAAATATACCTTCAAATTGGGGATGATCTTAGAGTTACAGAAAAGTAGTAAAAGGAGAATCCCCACACATGTCTTATCTCAGCGTCCTCCTCTTCTCACATTCCTTGGATGCCTTTGTGAGTGCTAAGAACGCCCTGTTGGAATATTAATGTTAGCTCAAGCCCTGAGTCTCATCTCACTAGTTTCCCAATAATGTCTTCTCCTGTGTAACAATCTAATTGAGAATCCCACATTGCACACAGTTGTGCAATGCTTTTAAACCGGATCTACAATTCTTACTTCACAATCTTGTTTTTGCTTCCATCTCTACATTTAATGCAGCTGTGTCCTTTGGAGAATTGCTTCTGAGTGCCAGTGCGCCACGCTTTTCACAGTCTCGACTCCCAGGCAGATCTCTAAAGACAACTGCTTCCTTATTTATGACACTATATATTAAAGAACCAAAAATATTCAGTATAGTGCCTACTCTGTGCAGAGTCCATGAACTCCAACCAGAACACATAAATGTCAAATTTGAGTAATAAATTGTGATTGATTTAAAATTTCCACCCAAAGTACTGTTTTTCTAAATTGATGTTCATGGAAAATATAAAATATTGCTTATTAAAAAATGCTTCCTATGGGATCTGAAGATTCTTTAGTTTGATTTTCAGGAGAATGCCTGAATAACTTAAATACTTTTTCAGATTGTCAGGATGATTAATTTTTTAAAAATATTGTGTTTCAGTGATTTATTATTCAGAATTGCAGCACTCCAGACATTGTGTTTTACACTTCATATAAACAAGTGGCATTCTTGTTTGTTTGTTTTCTGTTTTCTTTTCGAGTATTCTGCTCCAAATTGTTTTCAATTTTTAAAGAGTTTTTTTTTTATTCTGGGACCACTAGTAAATGTGCACGAACCATTCTATTCAATAAACAAACCTTATATGATTGGAGATTAAATAAGGAAATGGATTATAGTTCCAATAAAAAAGCATCAAGATATTCCTGGAAAGTGATAAAAATATGCTTTTAAATTAAGAGAAAGCACTGTGGGTCCCAGCAAGGTTGTCTGCAATAATAGTAAGCAGGCATGTTTTCTAACAAACACGAGGGGGTTATTAGCCTTGTTGATGTCCTAACTGTCTTCCAGGGGAGACAGCTTCTGAAAGAAACTTTAGAGCACTCATCAATCAAAGATGATTGCAAAGGTTGCTGTACGCTTACAGGATACCCAAGATTCTCAATCTAGGTCTCCATCTAGTGAGCCACTGTAAAGGTCTTGGAATTGAGATGTCTTAGAAATAAAAATACTACAGCACAGATTAACCCTAGTAGCCTGTAGTCTTTAGTTGTTCTGCCAAGAAAGGAAGTTTTTTTCTTTTTAATATTTGAATTAACTTCTGAGTTCATAAATATTTGGGGATCAAACTGCAGAGATCAAAAGTATATTCACTTATACAATGTCAGTCAAAGTAGAGATGAGTCCCTGGCACATCCAGGGGACCCTGGCAGCCCAACTACACATGATCAACACTCATTATACAACTGCTTTCTCAAAAAAAGAAGCTCAGTGTCCATCGTGCCGTCAAGAGTAGAAAGAGGGGAGGCTGGAAAGATGGCTCAGTGACTCCAGGTGCTGGTTGAAAAAGCTCACCTGGGACTCACACGGGGGAAGAAGAAAACTGACACCTTCAGGTTGTCTCTCCTCTCTCTCTCTCTCTCTCTCTCTCTCTCT
>NC_022024.1:19529578-19531315 GCF_000317375.1 Microtus ochrogaster
CACACACACACACACACACACACACACACACACACACGTGCATGTACTCTTTAAACAAGAATATCATCCTTTCTCTCTGTTCCTGAAATGTTGAACCCCTGAAACTAGGTGTCACAAATGGGCACAAATATCAGAGACACACTCTCCTTTTCACTGATTGTACTCAGCAGAAAGCTGCTCTTTGTTTTTTGGGGGGTTTTGGGGGGGGGTTATTGTTTGTTTGTTTTGTTTCATTTTCACAACTACTCATCTCTGGGACCTAAATAACGGGTGGAAGATTTTACTCAGGGAATATCATCATCTGGGAATTTTTGCTGAAGAATAAACTGATCTGGGCCCCACTGAGTATACTGAATGAAAAATCTGTTGGGTGGTAGGTCGATGGAATCTGTACAGTAAAAAAAAAAAACAAACAAACAAACACGCGTGGGCCCTCTGGTGTGTTTCTAGGGACCACACTTTGAGAAACACCCTGTCTTAGTTAGGGTTTCTATTGCTGCATTGAGACACCAAAAAGCAGGTTAGGGGAAAAGGGGGTTTATTTGGCTTACACTTCAGTGCTGCTGTCCATCACTGAAGGAAATCTGGACAGGAACTCAAACAGGCCAGGATTCTGGAGGCGGGAGCTGAAGCAGAGCCCATGGAGGGGGCTGCTTACTGGTTTGCTCCCCTGGCTTGCTCAGTCCACTTTCCTGTAGAACCCAGGACCCCCAGCCCAGGGATGGCACCACCCACGATAGACTGGGCCCTCTTTCATTGTTCACTAGTTGAGACAATGCCTTAGAGCTGGAACTCATGGAGGCATTTCCTCAACCTAGGCTCCTTCCTCTCTGATAACTCTAGCTTGTTTCAAGTTGACACACAAACATGAAGGTTATGTAGAGTAAGCCACATATTGCAGAAGTGAATTGGAACACTTTTTGACATAAACGACTTATCTTTGATTTATACATTCTTTTATTGTTATCACCAAAGTTTCCTGTCCATACAGGTCATTCATTTCTCCTAATCTCTTTGAGTTATGTGGTAGCAGTCTGAAATCACCCGACAATAGCTAAACACTGAAGAAATCTCATTTTAACATTTTGGAAATGTAGTAACATGAGCTTACTTATTGGTATCTTCTTTATGATAACCAAACAAACGTAATAAAAGCCAGAAGTGGCCTCCATGTCCCAGGGAACAATTCTGCTGTGCCTTTACTTACAAAATGATGCTTCTTTTGAAATGCAGTGCCTGTGAGTTACAGTTCTTAGCTGAAGGGGAGCTAGGAGCTAAGAGATACTGACAACAAATACAGCAAAAGCAAAATGCAGGTGAGAGGTAAAATATTTTTAAAAAAATAAAAAACGCAGGCTCGAGAAATGGCTCAGCACTTAAGAGCATTGACTACTCTTCCGGAGGGCTGAGGTTCAACTCCCAGCACCCACATGGCAGCTTTTGATTGTCTGTTAAATTCTGTTGAATGCCAGTCCCAGGGAGCTGACCTCCTCCTCTGACCCTCTCCAGCAGTAGGCACACACATGGCTATACACAGATATATATGCAGGTAAAACTACCTCCCACACACAAGTGAATACGTTGATAAATAACACATTAAAAAAAAACACACTGGTAGTATTCATTGTTTCAGAAAACTAAGACTAAAGATGGGAGAAGAGATTATTTAACTTTCTCTTTAAATGTATTCTCTCTCTCTCTCTCTCTCTCTCTCTCTCTCTCTCTCTCTCTCTCTCT
>NC_022024.1:19531427-19554029 GCF_000317375.1 Microtus ochrogaster
TCTGTGTGTGTGTGTGTGTGTGTGTGTGTTTCTCTGTCTTAGCTTCCAAAGCTTACAGACCCAAGCAAAGGAGATTTAGTATTTTAGAGATTATTCTTTAAGATTTAATTTATACTTTTAATCTGGCCGCAAAGCATCATGGTTCTTTCCCAACCCAAGCCAGCAGTTCAAGAAGCGGAATTACATTTATATAAATTTCACCTAAAGCTAGGAAGAACCTTGACTCTATCGGGCTCTGCTTTGGCAACATAAGCCAGCAAGCACTCCTTTATACTGACTGGCCCTAATTTTCAACATGAAGTGTGTAATTTTAACAAGCAGGCTACTGTTGGTTCCATTACCGAAAGTTTCTTGGAAATGTAATCCATTCAAATAATTGCTAATTACACAGTTTCTGTTAGACTTCCACTTTGGCCTGCTATTTTTTTCAGCAACAGATTTTAAAAAGAATTATGGAGAATACTATTATCAACTCTTGTCTAAATCATTCTACCTCATTTGGGCGCAACTGTCCTTCCCATGTAATTACATTTGAGCACTGGAGAACTAATGCTTCCTTAAGAGAGAAAAACAGACGAATCTAACAAATGCGTAAAATCATCCAAAATTAGATATACTCAAGTACAAAGTGAACATTTCAAGAAAGAAAAAGAGGGACTGCGTTCTCTAGTTGCAATTTATCCCTTTGTTCGCATATTATTTATTGTTTACTCTGTCAGGACCCATTCTAGGTAATTAATATGTGCCATTCTCGATAGCAATTGTCCTCTTTTTACTCATTACAAATAAACAAGTTTGGAGAAGTCAGCTAAAATGTATGTAGTTACATCTTTATAATCATATGAGCAATAAACTCAGGTCTGTTCAACATACGCAGTAACACAGTGCCAGGAGCCAGTCAAGGCCATTGACAAATACTAATTCATCCAAGCTGCATAGTGGCAGACTGGACTCTTGTATGTAACCTTGTCCAGGTGAGTGCAATCAGAGAGAAGGTTAAGCGAATGGTCAGCCTAGCAGCCAGAATACAGAACATTCTGTTTGAACCTACCAGTAAATCATCTTATCCATCTGTTTGTGTATATATGTTCATGCATGTCCAGGAACATGTAGAAGGTCAAGCCTAGAGTGCTGGTACACAGGAGCCATCCATCTTGGGTGTTGATACAGGGTATCTCATTGGCCAAGATCTCACTGTTTAGGCTTAAGCTAATGGCTTTAGGGTCCCACCTATGCCATGAGTCTTAAGCATTTGCCACAGCACCAAGCTTTTCTGTATGCATTCTTAGGGTTGAACTCAGAGTAAAGGGACTTAAAATGCAGCCCAGTGCTTTCAGGGGAACTAATGAAGGCCATCATAATTAAAAAACTGAGTTACATCTCTCCCAAATTCATGTGTTAAATCCCTATTCTCAAATGTAGCTGCATTTGGAGAGAGAATTTATAAGATAATTATGACAAAATGAGGTCATGTGGGTGGGGCCCTGATACTGGACTTTGCAGGCTTGCAGGCTATGAAACAGAGAGAGAGAAAAAGAGAGAGAGAGAGAGAGAGAGAGAGAGAGAGAGAGAGAGAGAGAGAGATGAGGAGTAATCCTGGGAGGAGTTAGGGGGAGGAGTGAGGGCAGAGCATGAGGAAAATCCATTGTATGCATGTATGAAACACACAAAAGTAATAAAAATATTGTATTTATAAAAACGAGATCAAAAAAGAGATCACTTCTTTGTTCTCTTCCACCCCTCTTCAAATGCTGTGAGACCACGTGAGTACAGAGTGAGTGAGATGGTAGCCCTCTCTCTGCAAGCCTCAGCATGAAATCTAACGTCCTGTTGTAAATACATGTACTGACCTCATCGAGCTCAGACACTTGGCCCTAAACTAATCACCATAGCCAGTGCTCACCTACCCCAGGGCACAGCCTCGCACCAGTCCCGGTTGAACTGTAGGCTGTGAGTTGGAGCAGAAGTTGTCCACCACAAGAAAGGCAGGAGAGCACGAGAAGAAAGGAGAAAGCACATCAGGCCAAGTCCAGTGAGAGATTCTGCTGCGCTTCATTTGCCTGTCTCATATAAGTACACCATCCACTCCAGGTGTGAGCTACACTAGAGCAATTTGTAAATACCACAAACGGCAGGCGTGTACTCCCAGATGTGTGCATTGGTGAGTTTTCATAGGACTGTAGGATACAGGAACCGGGAACCCTGGTTTTAGGTACAGTTTGTATTAGTTAACTTAATACCGGCATTCAGTCTTTATAGGAATAGGTTACCGGAAGTAGTAAGAGATTCCTAGCTCAACTTCTTTTTAAAACTTGCATTTATTTCCTCACTTAGGGGAGGCAGGTGTGGCACAGCGATCGAGTAGAGAGATAAGAGGCCAACCTGGAGAGGTTGATTCTCTTCTTCCACCACGTGGGATCCCAAACAGCTCCTAACGCTTGGGAGTAGGTGATTTTACCCACTGTCAGTTCACCTAGCTTCAGATCAACTACTTTTCTATATTGGTAATATACCCTAGTAAGATACACATCCGGACAAAACATCACACAATTCCTTTCTTAAAAAGTCGTGTTAAAAGAGGTAAGAGATTTTTTTTTTCCAAAAAGTAGACGCTAAACCCTGCAGACAATGGATTAGAGTCAGAACTTGCAAAGAAAATAAAAGGAACTGAACTGTTGCTCAAGGCCCTTTGGACCACAGCCTGTAATGTTTACTTATTGATCTATTTTTTGAGTGACTATGTATACATAAGCATTCTGATGAAAATAATAAACACTTCCACTAGGAAAAGATTGTATGTTTTACATAAATTTGAAGATTTCCTCCAAGTCCTGATCACTGCTAGACATTCAAAGAAAAGAGAATTGAATGGCTCTCCCATGGGACAACAGTCATCAGCTTGCAGAAATGCAGAAATGTCTATGAATATAGGTGTTAACAGGGTTGTGAAGTCTTGCTCTAAAAGTGTTAGGACAGAAAATAGAAATTGCAAGTTAAACAGCACTAGGAAAATAATTATGACATTCCCTGTAAGTAATGGGGATGTGTGGGCGTGGGGCTTTAGGTTTGAGCAGAAATGGAATTGGTTCAAAGAACACAAGTTAACATGTGAAGTGCCATGACCAGGACAAGTGAATTTAGAATGTGGGTAGGAAGAAGTTCAGGACAAAATCCAAATCCTACCAGAAGCCAGACTAATGACACTATTGCTGCTACCATGGGAATATGGACCCGAGATTTGTCCCTCAACCCTAGACACTGTGCCTCATTCTGCATGGCCCTCTTAGATATATATACTCCTCATAAATGACTTTGAGAATAGCAACACCTTGTTCTTAATTGCCGTCAGAGTGCTTATCTTTAGCTTGTCTTAGACTTGTGCCTAGACCTGCAGAGGACTCTGGTTCTGGCCCAGTCCCTCAGCAGTTGCTCCCTTGTACCTGCTTCTGTGGATTTCGCTGTCTCAGGCCTGCTCTGGCTTAGGTTGCTGGCTCACATCTGTTTCTGTAAATGTCCCTAGTCTGGGCCCACTCCTGTGCAGGTCCCTGACTTGGGCCCTAAATGTTCAGCTTGCTACTCTCTAGTACTAATGGGCCTGTTCCTGACATCCTCAGTGATTCCATATTGGGATGCATTGCCTTAGAGCTGCCTTGGGATAGCGAAGGACTACATATTTAGGTATGGCCACTGAAAAACTTTCCTATTCAATTCTTTTACCTGTGGATGAAGCAAAGACTATACTCTAGATAAACAGAAGATAGATGATAGATAGATAGATAGATAGATAGATAGATAGATAGATAGATAGATAGATAGACAGACAGATAAAGAAGCCACCAAAGGCCAAAGTTATAATACAAGAAAAGGTAGTTTCCAAACATCAATCTTTCTGAACAAGAGAGACTCCAAGTTGAAGCATTAATCTAATTAATCTTATCAATAAAACCAGGAGCCAGATATCAGGGTAAAACCTGGAAGATCAGAGAACTGGGAGCAGCCGCCAGTCTATCTGTCTCCTATCTGTCCTTCTGTCTACTTCCTCTGTCCAGAAGGCTGATATCCTTTCTACACCGCAACTTATCACTCCCTGTCTCCATGTGCTGAGTGCTGGGATTAAAGACATGTGCCACCACTGCCCAGCTTCTATGGTTAACTAGTGGTTAGCTTTGCCCTCTGATCTCCAGGCAGGCTTTATTTGTCAGAACACAAACAAAACATCACACACCACCAAGTATGTGCAAAAGTCTTGAACACTGGAGCAAAATGAACAGAACGGAGTCTAACGTGATAATTTTTTTCAGTTTTTTTGGGCACCCACATACAAGTACAGGATGGAAGAGAGTTGGCTGCTCTGTGTATTTCCTACGAAAATCACTGGAGGGTTCGAACTGACCACAAAGCTAATATGCATGTTCCATGGCAGCAGAATGAACTCCGCTCTTGGGTTACATCTGGGCCTGGTGTTCAGCGAAAGGAAGACGTAACTGTCTTCTACCATTAAGTGAAGAGGGGAAATCTGAAAAGCATGGAATTCCAGCTAAGCATGAGCTGTATTCCTCTAGGAAATAAAACATGAGCAAATGGCTAGAAACCCCATGAATATGGATTTTGTTTAAGTTTGAGAAAGAGCTTTCTGACATCTGAGGTTTCCAATAGTTTAATGGGATCGTGAGTCACTGCTGGAAGTGACCAAGAAGAGATTGACAGCTTTCTTGTCTTCGCTATTGAGAGAGATTTTTAAAAGGCTTAAAGTTTCTTGACGTTCTTTTGCATTTTAAATTCTTCTTTCTGTAATAAGAAAATAGACCTGCAGACTGCAGAAAGATTATTAATAGCATTGAGAGCGTAATATATTCAAGGTTCTTTAACTGACCTTAGTCGGAAGCCATGGGAAATGCGGAACAGAATAACCCCACTGAGCAGTACGAAGGGGAAAAGGGAGAGACAAAGACAGGTTATTTTAAAATTATATTCCTTCCTGTGTAAGTACACAACGAGGCAGAGCTGACACGGGAGGCTATTTCCTATGAAAATAACTTGAGGGCTTCAGTTAATGACAAACCCAATCTGCCTGTTCTAGAATAGCACGCATTATCCAAAATTATTACAAAAATTACCCTATTTCTGCCTCTTCTTCCAGTACTGCTCAGTGGGGTTATCCCTTTCCTTTTTGGATGGAACTTAGCCCAGCGTGTGACTTCACTCTGTGTACTAGCATGGTAGTCTATAGCCGCGTTGAATTGCAGCGGCTACCTAATTCATTACAGAAACATCCATTATTGTCTTACAGTCAAAAGTCTGAGCCTGATTGAAAGGGAAAATGCTTCCTCCTTCCTGTTGCCTGTCCTGGCTTTGGACTTGCAAGGACAAACGGTGACAGAAAATCCCAAGGAAAGGCAGTAGGTGCAAGACAAGGTTTCCTCCCTAGCACAGTACTTGAAGGTGGCAGAAGGTTCTGTGAAGGAAAAACTCAGGAGTGGAGTGGGCGACTCTGATCATCCTCCCGTGGGAACCTCCTGATTATTGGAAACTCCTGGTCATTGGCAAGGCCTCAGATTTGGCCACCCTCTTTCTGAGTTGATAATACATCTTTTCTCCTACTAAGTCAGCTCTGGAGATTGAAACCAGAGCCTCACACATGCTAGGGAACTACACTACCATAGACCCACAACCCCCATTCAGCGCCTGCAAAGCTTGTGTTTTCTTTTTCTTTTTCTTTTTTTCTCTGTCAGGCCAAGTACTTGCACAAAATCTCTTTTGCAAACAACCCCAACTTTCCAACTTGGAAGACTGAGGCAGGAGGATCAGAAAATAGAACTCAACTTTCGCTACATAGAAAGTTCAAAGCCAGCCAGGGCTACATAAGATCCTGCCGGGGATAGGGGTGGGGGTAGAGGTAGGGGTGGAAATGACCATGCAATGACAATCAAAATAGGTTGATGACATGACAGTAAGAATTCATGTGTAGCCCCGGGGTCTAGGAACATTTAACGTGCCAGTGGGCAAAACTGCGTTGGTACCTCTCCAGAGATAGACACACTCTTCTGTGGGTAGCTCTCTTTACTTTCCCTGAAATGTTTAGACCAGTCACCCGAAACTAGGAACATCCACCCCGCTCTTAATGGTCTTGATCTAGTTCCCTCAATCACCTTACCTGTCATGGGAAGCAGCACCATATCCCACATCAAAGGATGGCACGGGCACGGCTGCCACCTGAGTGTCATCATAAAGCTTCCCCAAATTGCGACCCCATTAGGTTTCTGTACCCATTCTCTGGGCCCGCTAAAATGTCTTTGATTTGTATTTGGGGCCAGACAAGGTGTAGTGGAACACATCTACAGTCCCAAAACTTAGAAGGTTGAAGCAGAAGGATTGCTCAAGTCATCTTGAGCTACAGAGTGAGACCCAGTTCCAAAAACAAGGCGCTGTGAGGACCTGACTTTGCAAGCTTTGTTTTAAAGGAGGGGTTTCATCTTAAGCCATATAATGGGTGGGGGCTTGATCTCAGCTCCAGAAATGTGCTGTGATAGCAGAATTTGACTGGATATCCTAAAAATGGCCAATTAAGGAGCTAGGGAATGGGGTCATAAAATTTAACGAGGTCCAGATGTTCCTAGGGGGCATCTTCTCCTTGAAGATACCTTGTCAGTTATTAATGGCTCTTTGTTGGGGTTTTGCACCCAAAACCGAACCAATGGCTTCACAAACGAACTTATCTTATGACAGGAAATAAACTCCCCTGGTTATGATGTTTCCCCTTTAAATTTTTCCCCTCCCCGGACTTGCTGCCACACACTGGAAAGGGGTGGTCCAAATTTGGGTTTGTATATTAAAATCCTCTTGTAATTTGCATCGGAAACCGGGCTTCATGAATTCATTTGGAGATAAGCAACTTGGGCATAAGAGGGCAAGGGCTAGAACGATTTCTCAACAGTCAAGAGCACTTATTGATCTTATAGAGGAAACCAGTTCGGTTCCCAGCACCCAAGTAGGGGGCAGTTCAAAACTGCCTGTAACTCCAGTTCAAGGAAAATGGACTTGCTTTTCCGGCCATGAGTACCTGCACTCTTTGAATGTATCCTCACACAAATATATAATTAAAATTATTCATCTTCAAACCATCAAACAAAAGTGTGCTTTATAGTATACTACATCTTATATTTATTATATCTTTATGTATTGGTCAAAAATTCCAACTTAATTGGACAATGAGGGCTGACTGAGAAGCCAAGGACAATGGCACTGGGTTTTGATCCTACTACATGTACTGGCTTTGTGGGGGCCTAGTCTGTTTGGATGTGCACCTTCCTAGACCTAGATGGTGGGTGTAGGACCTTGGACTTCCCACAGGGCAGGGAACCCTGACTGCTCTTTGGACTGGAAAGGGAGGGGAAGGGGAGTGAAGGGAGGGGGAGAGAAATGGGAGGCGGGGAGGAGGCAGAAATTTTTAATAAATAAATAAATAAATAAATAAATAAATAAATTCCAACTTAAACATCTCTATTGTACTCATTTAGCAACACCCCTCTTCCCAAATCCCCAGCATGGTAGCCCGTAGTAGCCACATTTTATAGATGTCAAAACAGAGCCACAGATAATTAAACAAGTTGCCTGAATTCTTGTGATGGGTAATCTTGGTTGTCAATTTGATACATCTGGAAGAAGAAACCTTAACTGAGGAATTGCCTCCCTCATATTGGCCTGTGGGCATTTTCTCCATTTCTAATTGATGTGGGAGGGCCCAGCCTACTGTGGGTGGTACCATTCCTAGGCCAAGTGGGTCTGGGCTCTTTTAGAAAGTAGATGAATGTGAACCTGGAAGGAAGCCAATGAGCAGACATGGTTCCTGTGTCAGCTCCACCTTGAGTTCCTGCCCTGACTTCCCTCAAGAATGGCCTGAGATCAGAATATGTAAGTCAAGTAAACCCTTTCCTTCTCAAGTTGCTGTTGGTCATAGTGTTTGATCACAAAAATTGGAAGCAAACTAGAACGATGTTCTTACAGCTTGTAACTCATGAGCAAGGATATGACTCCCCAATCTGCTCTGTGTGCTGTTTGGCTTAGCTGCAGAATCAAATGATGGGTGTGATTTCCGCTGGGAGCCAGTGGTGGATGAGTGGGTAGCATTGCTGCTGTGCAGCGGGAACTGTGCATGAAGTTCCCAACATTGCATTTTAATCAATGACAACTTTGTAGGCTGTCATATCACATGTGTGCAGAAATACAATTGCAGTATTTGTATGTTGGTCTGCCCCCTTCTGTCACAACATAGAAGGTCGCAATTAACATGTGTTGAGCCCGTACTAAGTTCCATACACTATTCTGAGTGCTTTGCATAAATTATATTTTGGTGGCCATTTTCCTCCTTTATGGATAAAGAAAAGAAGCCTAAGCAAAAACATTGGGAGAAAAAAAACCAACCAAACAAAAAACCAAATGGCCAGACTTGGTCTGCCCTTTGCTGTAGAAGGAAACTGTTCTTTCATTTCCCAGCCACCCAGACCCAAATAATCACACAGAAACTATATTAATTACAACACTGTTTGGCCTAGTAGCTCAGGCTTCTTATTAACTAACTCTTACATCTTAGATTAACCCAATTCTGCTAACTTGTATATCAGCACGAGGCTGTGGCTTACTGGTAAGGGTCCAGTATCTGTCTCCTTTTGGCAGATACATGGCATCTCCCTGACTTTCTCTCCTTATCTCTTCCAGCCTGGCTATATTCTGCCCTGCTATAGGCTGAAGTAGCTTCTTTACTAATTAATGTTAATAAAACATATTCATAGCATACAGAGAGGAATCCCACATCACTCTGCTACTACCCAGGGTGATAAGCCAGTCACATTATTCCTTAGAGCCATGCTGTGTCTCATCCATAAAATGCTAAGAGTAGCAATACTATCAGCTTTGCAAGATCTTTGTGAAAATCAATAAGACAACAGAAGGGTAAGAACTTTAAAAGTTTGCAAAGTCCTCTAGAGATTCAAATAATTATGGTGTCTATGCTGTTTCCAAAATGACCATTCCAGTAAAGATGTCTGTAATTCACACAGCTGTGAGTTTCTGCTTAGCTGGAGAAGAGGATTGGGATTCCAAACATTCTGTATAGTAGAGAGTTGCGGACATGCTCTACGAAGGGAGACAGTTCCTGAAAATGGTTTGAAAGAAGAAGAAGGCATACACAAACAGAAAGAGAGAGAGAGAGAGAGAGAGAGAGAGAGAGAGAGAGAGAGAGAAGAGAGAGAGAAGAGAGAGAACTAAAAAACAGTTTGTATTGTTGAGATGGATGAAGTTCGGAGACCGTGGGGAAAGTTTGTTGCTCTCGAGAACCATTAGCCTTGAAAATGAGAGTCAGGTGGAGAGAAAAGTTGAAGTCCACAAAAGGGAAGCTCAGACAGTGAAGAGGCACAAGTAAATATTCGGGGAAAGCGAGCATAGTGACAGAAAAATATTTTAAAATCTATCCCAAACTGACCAGAGATTCTTAAGATTCTACATGTTTGCAAAACATAACTACTTCATTCCACAGTCCAGGAGAGAAAGATGGAAATGACCTTCTCTGAAACGAGACAACAAAAGCAGAACTGATGTCATAAATGAAAAAAAAAAAAGATGGTCATTTGAGACAGTGAAGGTTCTGAACAACAGAATGGTAATGAAGTTTGCGTTTAGAGACAATTCATTTATCTGTTGTACTTTCTGTGAGTACCATGCTCTGCTAATATTTCCTTCTCCGGGGAGAATATCAAACTAGTTGGTAAGGAATACAAGCAAAAACAGTATGATATAAGCATGGAGCTCAAAGAGTCATCCCTTGAATATCAATTAGCATAGCCCAGGCAACATGAAGGCTGTTACAATTGAATACTTCAACTTAATGGATCTGTTTTCAAATTCCCTTTAATGGCCCTTCTGTGACCATAAGATCTACTTTTCCAGACGTCCTAAGTAGAAACCATTATGGACAATGTATATAGAATCCCCTAAGGATGGCATATGGAGGAGAGAATGGGGTTTGCCAAATTTAGCAGCTTGGGAGAGAGTGTTTTTGAATTAAAGTTGAGATCTTCAGGGACTACAGCCCATTTGTGATTGGCAAAATACATCTCCCCAATTCTGAAAGATAAATCCCGCCGGTAGACTTGTGGATTCCACAAGGTTTTTCTCAAAAACAATGAGGAAAAAAGTCAGCAAAATGCCAGGTTCTGTAACATTTTGAAGTCATGTGAAGTTTTATTTTGGCTTTTACTAGGCGATGGGAAATTTTCTAAGACCTGTACCAGCTCAGGCTTGAGGAAACTCAGACCCAAAGCATCATCCCTGAGACCTTCGGATAATTCTTTGAAGGGTTGGAGAAAGTGGAGCTCAGGGAGGGCGTGCTTACAGGCTCTGAGATTCTAGAAATGGACAAGTTTTCAAACCATAGAGGAGACTGGCACTTGAATATCATCAAGTCCTTCTTTGACTAAATAACAGTGGTTAAATTCTAACTTTAAGAGCAACTTTAATTGTACTCTATTTTCATTTTAAAAGGTTTATTTGGCTGCCTATCCCCACGTGTGTGTAGTATACATGTTTGTGTACGTGTGTGATGTGCATCATGTGTGTGACTACATGTACATGAGTAAGTCTGAGGAGGCCACCAGTGGAAATCAATTCTTTTTTTACCTCTTGCCAATGTAGCTTTTGCCAGTAGCATCTCTTACTGAACCAAGAGGTTAGCACGGATTAGACCTGCTGGCCAGTGAACTTTAGGTATCATCTTGCTACATCTCCATCTTGCAACCATCAGAGCTATAAGGATGCACCGCCATGCCCAGCGAGGCGTTAGAAAAGTGCATCACCATGTCCGGCATTTATGTGGGTCTGCAGATCCTAATTCAAGTTTTCATGCTTGTAGGAGCAACTGTCTTCACAACTGTGCCGTCTCCCCAGCCCCTGTAATTGACAGTCCAAACAGTATAAATTACCAGTACTAAAATTTAATATACTTAGCTTCATGAAACATTATCTCCATTTATCTTACTATTCTAATCGCACAGTGGAATAGTAAAAATACTATGGAACTGGTGCTCGTCTGTAGAAATCACTGGCTTGACTTGCTCTGTTACCACAGACCGTTTCTTCTCCCTGACCAACTATGAAGGTTAATTTAAAACCTTTCCCTCTCTAAATAAAAGGCAACAGTGTAACCCATGACAAGATAAATTTTAGTGAACATTTACTGCAGAGTGAAAGGATTCTGGCTGGCACAAGAGTTGTGAGGATGGTTCTGGAAGGCCTTGCACTTCTCAGCCACTCCCTCCGCCTTGCTAAAAACCTAAAGCTAGCCACCAAAGTCCTTTGGCCACTTGCTCCTCCTGGAACTGACTAGCAAGATCCAGCAATCAAAGCATTAAAGCCCAGCAATCAAAAGTGCCCTTTAGTTCACCTAATTAACATGGCCCAATTGAAATATACCACCCTCTCCTAGCCCATTCTAACCCAGAACTTCCTATTTTTCTGTTCTTAGGAATTACACTTGCAAGGTCATTTGCTGCTGTTTTTCTGTCTGAGTCAGAAAGCAGCCACTTTTCTTTACTCCCTGCTTAAAGGATCCCTCTGGGGTATCACTTGTGCCTAATGGGGAGTGGGGAGTGGGAGGGGCAGGTGTTTTCCTTCTCAGAGTGTTGTTTTATTCTGTAGTAAGCCAATAAATTGCTTGGAATAAATTAACTTTTTCGCCTTTCCTTCAAGGCCTTAGGATTTTATCTGTCTTTGAACAATTTGGTCATAAGCATCTCAAGACATAAGTCAAGCTTCTAGATTACACATACAGCATTCCAGCTCCCCAACGCCCCCACCCCGTACACTTACACTCCCACGCCCACCCCCAGTCTTGAAATTTTCATCAGATGGCTCCTCTAAGACAGTGGTGCACTTTGGAAAGTTAAATCAAACAATAAACTCCATTGGCGTTCTAGGACTCCTTGTTTTGAATGGCACCGCCTTCTGATAAATATCTAGTAATCAGAGAGTTGTGAAGTAGAGGCTGAAACGGCTTTGTAAATGAGGAATTTTAATATCTTCTTAAAGGCACATACCTTTGGTAGAAAAAGAACTTATTTATGATAGAATGGTTTCGCGATGAAAGACAGGTAAAAAGTCACATTTTTCCCATCTGATAATTTGAAAACCCATCTTTGGGATACCTGCGTTCAGCTACCCTCTATCCATTTGGAGGTTAACATTCGTTGTTACCAATTTGGATGGTAGCCTTAGCTGCTCTGCCACTTTAAAGAAAAAACTGTCTACGCTGGGCACACTAACTCATGCCTGTAATCTCAGCACTCAGAAAGGTGAGGCAGGAGGATTGCCATGAGTTCAAGGTCATCCTGGGCCGTAGTGTCAGGCCTCGTCCAACAAAGCAAAGCAAAACGGACCAATTAAGTGTTCTTGGCAAGAGTGGTAGACAACCTTCTGGAACATTCAATCCTTTAAAGGCATGGAAAGAGCGAGTCTTTATTTATTTAAGGAATATTTTTGGTCCTTATCTTGTTACCCGGAAAGTTATTATGTGCTTAAATTCCATCTACCTGAACTCAGTCTAAAATCTCAAACCAGATAATCAACACATCAAAGAAGTATATTTTCTCACAACCAGGCCTGTTAGCACAGGCTCATATTCCCCGCTATTATGCACACTGTGGCAGGAGAATTGAAGTTTAAGGCCTGGGCTTGAGGGACGACTCAGGTAGTAAAACACAAGCCCAGCAGGTTTGAGGACCTTGCTTCTATGCCTAGAACACATACAACACAAATTCTAGGATACGATGGTGCCCATGTGTTGTAGATGGGCCTCTACACACCACACACACACACACACACACACACACACACACACACACGTAGGCTATAAAACAAGTTCAAGACCAGCTTGGGCAACTTAGCAAGGTTCTATCTCAAAATACAAATTAATGAAGAGTGGTTGAGTTCGTTACTCAGTGGACTACTTGCTCAGCATATACAGGAGACTTGGTTGATGGCCCAAAACTGGAAAAAAAAAATCTCATGATTTTCCAAATCCTGGAAAACTGGAGTAGAGAAAATGGTGGGGAGACTCACTCTTCCTGCTTGCTTGTGGAGTGCTTTGGCTTTCAATCACAAGCCATAGCTTTTGCCATAAGTAAACATTTAGCGAGCATGTCTTCTGAAGGTAAACATACCTGTTACGAGATCTCCCCTCATTGAGATTTAAAGGGCAGAGTATCATCCTGTAAACCCTAGGCATGTGCCGTGCAGGTGAGCGCAAGAGCTCATTCATCTTGAAAAACTGCAACTCCACGTATTGCTTTTGAAATTTGAAATAACACGTTCTATGAGCTCTAGAGCAAATATGCATTTTATCCTCAACAAAACTAAACGCAGGTGAGAGTGAGACCCCCAAATCCATTTCTTGAACTAAAGGAATAATTGCATGTAGATCTTAGAACTTCATTAAAACCAGCGAGGACTGTTGTTACTCTTAGCCATTTACTTCTCAGTTCTTCCTATGTAGTGTGGGTTAAAAACTGTTTCTCCAATTGCCTTGGCTATACCTCTTCTAGCCAGTAGAGGTCGTCAGCTACCACGCTCTAGAATTTCATAGGCGCAGAAACCCAAAAAGACCCCTTATGTTTGATTGGTTAATAAAAGGCACAAAGGGGTCAGAAGTTTTCAATATGAAGTTTTCCTCTTGGAAACTTTGCATAATTGAACCAATATTCAAGTCATAGAAAAAAGCATAAATAAAAATAATGAATACAAGATGTTGGTGTTACAGAACTTCAAAAACCAGAATTTCTTAGAAACTGCATAAAAATTCTTCTAGTTGACTCTAGTTAATACAAATCCTTCTTTATGTCAAAATGTTGGAGAGAAAAACCTCAAAGTCTTATCAAACACCCAAACGGTAACATTTGTGTATTTTCAAAACGGCTTTGTGGTCTCTTACTACTGCTATGTATTTGGAGCTATTGGAAAAAAGTCTCAGACGTTTGTTTTTGCCCTGATTTGCTCTGAGATTTTTGCTCTGTATTTTAGGTTTCTTTTTCTTTTCTTCTACCATTAGCTTTTTAAGCTACACAGGGAGAATTAAGCCAGCATAGCGCTAATGTGGTTTGTGGCTATGCCAGTTTAACAAAGCACAGCTTTGATACATAATGATTGCTGTCCAGTTCCCCCAGGGGAAGCTTAAAGTTTCATTTGTTTTCTCTAAAGCATGATTTAATTGAGAAGAAAAGGCATAATTATATTTGGGAGGTAGAATCTGTACATTTTTTGAAATAACGAAAGATGTGTCCTTTGCAAGAGGGGACAAGATTAAGCATGTCTAAAAAGACAACTTTTAATTCTTAGGTTTTAAGTTTTTAAGTAGATGATGATATTGCTGTTATCAACACTGTATTTAATCAGTGAGGTGCTATCTAATATGATAAATCTAAAAATAAAGAAAAACTTGGGGAGGAGGGGGCAGGGTCTTCCTGTGTAGCCCAGGCTGGCGTCAAACTCTTGTTTTCCCTGCCTAAGCCTTCTGACTGCTGAGATTGTAGGTATGTATGTGCCTTGCCTCGTTAACGCTTTTAATGTTTTCACAAAACCAATAACCGATAACAAGTATTATCCTAGGCACTTTCAGAGATGCAGCTTCGCTTTAACTTATGGCGTTATCGTCTCCTATGCTTGATATTCTTTGTCGCACCCAATAGAAGAAAGACAGAACAAAAGAGCACAGAAAAAGCACACACCCCCTTGAAATGCCTTTTCCTGGAGATAGTACATTTACCTATGCTTACATCCACTGGGAAAAACTGCCATGGAATCGCAAACATTCTGTGAAAACGAGGGAAATAAAACTTGGAAGCATGATTCACTGTCGTTTGTACTGTCCTGACAACAAAATGTTTGTCTATATCGTATAACTATATATAAAATGAACACATTATTTCCAGAAGGGCATAGCTTTAGAGTGGCCAACAGTAAACTCATTCAACTCTAACTCCAGAATCTCTTGATGATGTCCAATTCTGGTCTTTCCTCTGACCCACATCATCATCCCACATCTTCCCCATGTCTTCTCACATCTTTTCTGGGTAACGTTATAGTACTCAATTACTGTGCAAATAAAAATGCTGCCCTCCCAGCTTTTGACCCCGAGCTTAGCCATGGAGCTTGCTTTCAGCACTGATAAAGCTACCATGTACGGTATAAATGGAAACTCACTCTGTATCCTCAACATGAGTGCCTGCTCGTGGGGTGTCTACAGAAAGATAGAAGATACGAACCAGAGCCAGTGATTTCAGCCAAGCCATGTTTCACTGGTTGACAACTAGCCAGCCTCAAGATATATGAGTAAACTAAGCCAAGATCTAGTCTTCTGGCTAGCCCTCCGCTGATTATAGACACATGAGCAATAAAATATGTAATGTCCTGTGACACTCTGGTTTTGTAATTGTTTCTTACGCAGCCTTATCGGGGTCACAGACAACTGAAACTGTCACCAAACGAAACCAGGGACTCTTAGCAGGATCTTTCTTGGTTTTGTTTTGTCTGCAGTCGGAATGCTATCTAGTTCTTTACATTCCCAAACTGAAATTCAAAGTTTTGTTAAGTTAACATATACAAAATGTAGCTAGAAGAAAGTGCTTTAAATATTGTGTAATATAAACATGACTTTTGATGCGGAGAAGATGTTTCAGTGGTTTAGAGCACTTGGTTGTTCCTCCAGAAGACCTGGGTTCAATTCCCAGCACCCACCTGCACAGGTTTATAACCTCCCGTAACAAGCATGCATGTGGTATGCATACATATGTGTAGGCAAAACACTCACAAAAACAAAATACATTTTAAAAAAAGATTTATTTACTTATTTTATGTATATGGTGCTCTATCTGCAAGTACAACGTCATGCCAGAAGAGGGCATCAGATCCCACTAGATCATTGTAATGTAGTTGCTGGGAATTGAACGCAGGACATCTGGAAGAGCAACCAGTGTTCTTAACTGCTGCAGCATCTCTCCAGCCCCTTATAAAACACACTCTAAAGATAAAAAAGAAGGAGTTTTTTGTTTTGTTTTATTTTTGTTTTTGTTATGACGGCGTCTTTCCCTTCCAGATCACTTCAGATCTAATTACGTTTGATTTGATCTAATTTGCTCCATAGTGAGCAGTATAAAGATAAGAGATTAAGTCTTCCTGATTACTGATTACCAAGTCTTAATAATTGAATGATTTACTGCAATTGTACATAGCTCATAGCAGAAGATCAAGCACACTATAATCAACATATCCTGACCCAGGATGTATTTCCATTGCTGAAGAGGCCCCGAGAGAGCTGAGAACACAGAGATGGCCCTATACATACTTGAACAACTTTGACAATGAGGATCTTCTTATTATGGCTATTTCCAAGCACACACTTCAGCAGAAATCCTCAATCCAAGCTTATGAATATTCTCTCCAGGGAAATGCTTACTTCCTGCTAAAAGGGGCTTTGAACTGAGCTATAACAAGAGGTGAGGCATAGGTGTTTTGACCTACAGTAGCGCTTCATTTTTATTGCTTGATTAAGTAGGATTCTATCATTTCCCCCCTTTCCTTTTCTCCCTCTCCAACCTCTCTCTTGTGCTCCCTTACTCTCTCACAAATTCGTGGCCTTCTTTCTCTTTATTATTGTTATATAAATATAAATGCAAAAATATGCCAGTACAACCTGATGAGTTCATTTAGTATTGGTTATGCATATATGATTGCAGGGATTCCACTTGTCATTGCATAATCAATTAAGAGGCTCAGAACAAGGTAAACAGTTACTCCCTCTACTCCCCAGCCCCATGATTTTTCCCTCTTCTACCTTAGCATATTTTGTGGTGTTGTTCTTGTTCAGGTCTTGTTCAAGCAGCCCTCTTGCTTCTCTTTTGCCATTTTAGATTTATTTATTGTATGTGTATGATTATTGTGTCTGCATGTACATATATGTGCGCATGTGTGGCTGGTGGTGCCTGTAACATCAAAAGAGGGTGTTAGATTTATTTCCCTCTTGAAATTCATTAATTCCAGTAGCTACTGGTGGTTGTGAGCTGATGCATGGGGGCTCTGACTCAGACCCAGCTCCTCTACAAGAATATGAATAATGGCATCTTTCGAGAGTTCTTGTCTCATAAAATGCTGTCAGGGCTTTTTCTTTCCTTTTCTTTCTTTTAACTTTAATTTTATTTTAATATATAGTCATATATCTATATCTATATATACTCTCTCATTTACAGGACCTTTGAACATATATTATCACTTTTGGTTTAGTGGGTTTTTTTTTAAAGAGTTTTTAAACCTTTTTTAAAAATTATTTATTTTTTTTAAAGCAATCTTTTCTTATTTTACAAACCAATCCCAGTTCCCACTCCCTCCCTTCCTCTGGCTCCCTTTCCTTTGCATCCCACCCCACCCTCCATCCACACCTCACAGAGGGTAAAGTCTCCCATGGGGAGTCAACAAAGTCTAGCATAGAACCTTCATCCAGTTTAGTGTTTTTATAAGACGACTGAGTGGATGAACAAGCGGATTTCTGCATCGACATCTCATTCTTGTGCCTTTTCTTGAACTGTTTTCTTCCATTTGTTTTGTTCGATTCTGACGTATTCGTTTTTGTTTTATATTATCATTTTATTATTTTATTTATTAACTTATTATAGTTTAGTATTAACCCTGAGAGGGCTGTTTGTTTTCTAACAAGAGGAAGAAAAAGGGTGGATCTGGATGGGAAGGAAGGTGGGAAGAAACTGGGAGAAATAAAAGAAGAGGAAATTGGGATATATCTTGTGAGAAAAAATATATTTTCAATAAAATAGAAAAAAGCACAAGTGATCTTTACCACTGAGCCATCCTTCCCCCACCACGCAGGTTTTTTTTGTTTTCTTTTTTTCAGTTTTTCAAGACAGAGTTTCTTCATGTAACAGCCCTAATGGTCCTGGAACCAGCTCTAATCTCAAACTCACAGAGATCTGCCTGCCTCTGCCTCCCATTACAGGTGCAAGTATAGAATTTGGGATAGTACAAGCAACCTGAATTCCTATTCTGCATCCAAGAAATGACTTACCAGCCTGAACTCTCTGTGACTACAAAACCCCCCGATCCTGCCTAGATAATGTCATAGACATTTCCCCCACTGGCTTCTCTTCCTGCCTTTTGTAACTTATCCACAAAAACTGCCTATGTTTTCTCCTATCCCCTCAGTCAGACCCAGTGACAACCCTTTTCTCTTTAATCTGGCGGCTTTATGCATTTAAGTTCAGTTTTCGGTTGGTACCAAGACTGTTTCTTTGACTTAGTCTAGGTATTATCTTCTCCTTGTTCTTTCCTTGTTTTAAACCTTTAAGGCGTGCTTTGCTAGCCCCCAGTTCTAATGCTTTAAATCTCCATCATCCGGAGGCAACAATGGAAGAACTCCTTTTCAACTCCCAACATGTGTATCTCCTTATCCTTTTGACCCAGATGCCCGTATTCAGGCATTCATGAGTCATATTTACACTTTAGAAAACAGTTTTTCCTTAAGAGTTTCTATACAGCTTGGAAAGTAAATAGATAAGTGCTCTATTTCAGCACTCTGACCTCCTCCCTACTCCCCCCCTCCAGTTCCACGGCGGTTTAGTACTGCAAGGTTTATCTTGTGACCACTAGCCCGCTTTGAAATGTGTAAATGGACAAAAGAAAATAGTCACTATCAAAACATCTAGTTAATAATGTCAGTCTTTTGGGGATGCTATTTTATGAATCTAAAAGAAAACAATTATTTAATAAGAATGCTAAGATACAATGAGAAGCCCATAATTAAAAAGCTTTCTATCATTGTGTTCAAAGGGAAAAAATGTCACCTATTTGTGTTCAAGACATTGACTTCTTTCCTTTGGTCCTATAGCAAGAATATAATGTTTTAAAATGATCATGTATTAACTTATTATAAAAATATAATATACTTTGGAATAAAGAGAGTAAGGAGAAAATACCAGAAACCCATGGTATACTGAAAATTGGTGGGTCTTTTTTGTATTCTTTTTATTTTCTTCAAGAGTAGTTATCCAATTGCTTTTTAAATTACTTTCTTTAGCTCAGTGGAAGTCCACTTACCTAACGTGTTGAGAGCCCTAGGTTTGAGCCCAAGCACAGTACAAAAAAAATTACTTTGATTTATTTAGAAAAAAAATGGAAGTAGAAAGATTTGGGAAAAGACTCAAAATCTCTGTTGATGCAAATAAAACCAGCAAAGCACAACAAAGGAGAATACAGTTTGATCTTGTCATGCCTACAGGTGTTATCCAACTTCTCTGTAGACCTACAGAAGATCTATAAAATTATGCTGGACATATAGCACATACTTGTAATCTCAGCACTCGGGATACTGAGTCAAAAGGATCACCACAAGTTCAAGACCAACTTGGTCTAAGCAGCAAGTTCTAGGCCAGACAGGAAAAAAGAAAATACAAATGAGGACATCTAATCCCTTAAAATAATATATAGCTATATGAAAAAATGTGAGACAAAGTGGCCCATTTGTATCCAATATAATTATTACGAATCACCTGGAGCAATTAAAGTATGAATTCTAAGCTCTGATTTCATGGTTACTAATTCCAGTCATTTACAAGACCGAGAAAATGTAAGGGGAGATCCTGCCTAATGACAGAGACCTGGCAAGACTTGAATTTGGGTCAGCTACTGCTTCTGTTTCCTTAAAACGTTGTTGTTATTGAAGGACAAGGTCCTCTGAGAAAAACAGCTACTATCTTCATTCGATCAGCTGTGTCCACTTACAAGAGTATGTCATGACCAGGCTTGTGGGATGTTGGACATTCATTTATAAAAGGATGGAGTAGTAAGGACCATTGGAACCTCCCCTGAGTCCTCGATCACTCCTTCCATGCCTTTGTATGGAGTTTTGCTTGAACTGCATGGGGATCTCGGGGATCTCTTAGAAGAGCAGCACACATAAACAGGAGGAATCCGTTTAGGTAAGTCAGTCTCTATATCGCTGTAGGGATGACATCATCCATGCTCACTGAAGATTTATCAGCTTTATAGTCATCTTTACTCCAACCAGTTAACCCCCACTCATGTTCTATAAGTATAACTCAAAATACTGACTGGTTCCCCAGAGTAACTTTGGTTGGATTGTTACTTTGTTTTCTTGTTGGAATCTGGTGATGAGGGGGTAGTTGTTTATACGTTCTGTGTTTATTTACCCAGTTCTAGAAGGTATCATTGGGATATATATGCTTAGAAGTCGGCAGGTTTCCTACATTGGTTTCCTGACCTGTGAAGTGTAGGCCATTGTGGATGGAAAGGATAAATTGAAGTCAATGGGGTTACCTCTACCAGAAGAAATAATGAACCAAAAGCAAGATCAAATCCCTAAAGGAAGTGCAGAAATTAGTGCTACCACCAAAGACTTGAAAGATACAGAAGTGGTGCCCCCACTTCTCCTTTTTAACTATCCAATTTGGCCAATTCAGAAGACAGATGAATCACAGAGAATGACAGTTGACTATCACAAACATGATGAAGTATTAACTCTGATGGCTACTGTGCCAGATGTGCTATCCTTATATGAGTATATGAACACATATCCTGTTACATGGTATGCAGCTGTTAATCTAGCAAATGCCTTTTTCTCAGTACCTGCCCATAAGAACCATCGGAGGAAATTAACTTTTAGTTGTCAAGGCTAGCAGCACACCTTTACAGTTTTGCCCCAAGGGTCTATTTACTCTCCAGCCCTGTGTCATAACTTAACTTCTAAAGGATCTTGATTGTCTCTACCACAAAATACACACAGGCTCACTATATATATTCTTTTGTGTTTTTTTTTTAATGCACAATTTTTTTGTGTCACCCTGGCTGTTCTGGAATTCACTCTGTAGACTTGGCAAACCTTGTAATCAAAGATCTGCCTGCTTCTGCCTCCTGAGTGCTGGAATTAAAGATGTGGGTCAACACACCAGGTTTGGTCCACAATATTCATGGTCTTAGGGACCCAGTGGGTAGGAGGTAAGTAGCAAGTACTTTGGACCATTCCCTGACATGACCAGACAGTGGCTTGCTAGCAGGTTAACTACATTGGACCACTTTCTTCCTGGAAAGAACAATGCTTTGTCCTTAATGGAATAGATGTCGATTTGGGTTATGGATTTGCCTTTTCTGCATGTAATGTTTCTGCCAAAACAATCATCTGTGGGTTTACTGAATTCCTTAACCGCCATCACAGTATTCCACATAGCATGCTTCTGGCTGAGGAATTCAGATCACAACCAGGGAAGTGTGGCAGTGAGCCTGTCTCATGTAATCCACTTACCATGTTTCCCACCATCCAGATAGAATGATGCAGTGACCTTTTGCAGACACAGTTACAGTGTTAATTATAAGGCAGTAGCCTGGAGGGATGGAGGAGGGCAGTATACCCTTTGAATCAACATCCAGTATATGGCCCATTTTCTCTCAAAGCTAGGATTTACAAGCCCAGGAATCAGACATGGGAATGGTTCCACTCACGATCACTCCTATTGACCCACTAGGGAAGTTTTTGTTTTCTGTTTCTGCAGTCTTAAGTTCTGCTGGCCGAGAAACGTTGGTTCCAAATGGGAGAGTGCTTCTCTCAGGAGACCCAGCAAACATCACATTGAACTGGAAGCTGAGAATTCCTCCTGGTCGCTTTGGGCTCCCGATACTGTTAAAACAACAGGGTAAAAACAATAGCAGTATCAGGAAGGATAATTTATCCCTACTACTAAGAGGAAATTTAATTGCTTCTCCACAGTGGCAGCAAGGAAGATTATGTCTGGAGCCTAAAAGATCCAATAGGGGATCGCTTGATGTTACCATGTCCTATGATTAAAATCAAGGGGAAAACACAACAACCAAATCCAAGCAGGATGTCAAAGGGTCCAGACCCTTCAGAACTGAAGGTATAGGTCACTCCTCCAGGAAAAGAACCAAGTTCTGCTTAGGTAGTTGCTGAAAGTGGAGGAAATGCAGAATGAGTAGGAGATAAAATTAGATACAATATCAGCTAAGGCCACATAACCAGTTACAGAGATACAGATTATAGTTGACATTAGGTCTTCTCTCTTGTTTTATTAATAATGTGTTTATGTATATATCACCATACCTTAAGTCATATTTGTGTTTCACCCTCTACCTGTTTATCTTGCAATATAACATCAATTGAAGTAATATCAGCATTTGTCTTATTTAAGTTATAAGACACTAAAAGATTGTCCCTCAAGCGACATTCCATCTATTCTGAAATCCATGATGCATTTGTGATTATACTTATAGGGTAGTTATATCATATTAGGAATATTTTTGACCTGATTATTATTTTCATTTGGAAATTAAATATAGCATGAGGAAATGTGGCTATGTGTCAAATTGACAGTGGCTGGGCATGTGATAGCTATTGCTGGTTGTCAACTTCATTTACTACATCGGGAATCAACTAAACCCAAGTAGGCAGACGTACCTGTGAAGGATTTTCTTGATTAGCTCATTTGAGCTGGGAAGACCCACCCTAAATCTCTACCACACTTTCTCATG
>NC_022024.1:19554404-19567072 GCF_000317375.1 Microtus ochrogaster
AAAGACGTGTTGCTTTGCCTGCCTAAGGCACCTGATTGGTCTAATCAAAAGCTGAATAGCAAGGCAGTAGAGGGATAGGTGGAACTGGCGAGCAGATGGATTAAATAGGAAGAGGAGCCTAGGTTCGAAAAGGGAGAGGAGGAGAAAATGGCAGAGAAAGAAAGGGAGACGCATGGGGCCAGCCAGCCAGGCAGCCACCAGCCGATGGACACAGAGTAGGACACACAGAATGAAAGAAAGGTAAAAGCCCCACGGTAAAACATAGATGAAGAGAGACAGATTAACTCAAGTTAAAGAAAAAAAAAAAGCTAGTCAGAAACAAGCCTAAGCTAGACCGAGCATTCATAACTAATAAGAAATTTCTGTGTCGTGGTTTGGGGGTCTGACAGTCTGAGAAAGCCTGCCACAGACCAAAAATCTGCAGCTCTCTAGGACTTCCCTGGGACTCCAGCAGCACCAGAACGAGATGGCTAGGATGTGCAGTGTCTTGAAATAGACAACTCTCAGATCCTTGGCGTCGGTGTATGAAACCTCCGCTGTTGGACTGGTCAAACCACAGCATGTAATTCACGTCACTCTATTAAATCCCCCCTCTCTCTTTCTCTCTCTCCATATGTGTGTGTGTGTATGATATATGTATGCCATATATATGTGTCCTTTTAACTCTCACTAGCATATTAGCATAAACTTTGGTGGAATTGTACTCTAGTTTGTCATTGGGATGTGATGACGAGGGGGTAGATGTTGTTTAAACCTCCCCAGAAAAGCGATTCTCACCACTAGGGTTGGTTTTCAACATTTTCATATATGTTTAATGTGAATTCTGATTATTATAGCCCCCGCGTCACATCCCATGTCTATTTGACTCCCCATAAATGTCCTCTTCCCACATCCATGACTTTGTTGTTGATTTCATTGTTTGAGACCCATTGAGTTTCACCAAGATCATCTGTGTGACCATGGGTTTAGATTTGCTGGAACCTGGCCATTTCCTCAATGGGTACACAATGAGACAATATTGAAGACAATATCTGCCCCTTCCCAGAATCTTTCAGGAGCCCATGTGTATACAAGGAGGAGTAGAGTCCAATAAGCTCATCCATGATCTAAGTTTTCCTGTTGATAGGACCAGTCATGTGTTGGCCCATTGCAGAAAGCACAGCTAATTGTGAAGTCATGGCTTCATTGGCTGTTGCCTATGAAATGCCATGCAATGTCATGGCTGCATCGGGTGTGCCTATGAAATATCATGTGCCATCCTGGTTGTATTGTCTGTGCCTAAAAATCGCCATAAGACGTCATGGGTGCATCAGCTATGCCTATGAAATAGCCATGTGACATCCTGGCTGCATTATCTGTGCCTACTAAATGCCATGAACTGAAGCCACCAATTTGCAGCCCTTTCCCATGTCTTCTGTCCTTACATTCTTTCTGCCTGCTCTTCTGCAATAATGTCATATTGAGATCTGAGCACTCAACCATCACTTGTTCTCAGCACCAGGGGCAGTCATGCATCGCATTCCCTACTGCTCATTTGTAAAGGGGCTTCTCTGATTAAAGCAGAGGGTAACATTTGTCCATGAGTGTAAACACCAGTATTTAGAAAGCAGTTTGGCACCATGACAACCGAACTAAAGCAAGAGAATTAAGTTTGCGTCTAGGGCCTACAACATCCTCAGCCATGAGTTTATGGCCGGGTTTACAGTGTATGAATCCCTTCCTGTGGAGGAGAATCAGTTACCCCGATAACAAGAGTTCCGTGGTTGTATCAGTGGATGCTCCTTGCCAGGCAGATTAGATGGTAGGGCTCAGAAATGGATAAGACTGCTGATGTTTTTCTCCTGTAGAAGCTTGGGTAGCATTATGAATGATAATAATAGCCAGCAGGGAAAATCTTCCAGTTCAGTTCCAGCTTGCTTTGTCTACACCTTACAGACATCGTATATTGTGTCTTCAGCAGAATGGTTCTATCCTCTAGCTCTGGTTGGTAAACAGGTAGAATAACAAGACCCTGTATTTTTTCTGGGGATTATAGAGCCTCCATGACCAGCAATTCCTAAGGAAGGATCCCACATCTGCCACTGGGATTTTCTTCACTAAGCCTTGACTTTCAGGAATTCCCTTATCTAGACAAGAATATTTTTGTTTATGGTTTAGACATTTTTAAAGAAATCCAGTGAGTTTTTATTATTCTCTATGGAAGAAAACAGTCAGGAGCAACAAATTTAAAGCATGTATGGAACATTTAATTTCATTTTTAAATATAATGTTACCATATCTGAAAAATATATGGGACCAGCAAGTCATCTCTTGTGCAAGTGTAATTATCACCAAATTTGACAACTGGAGTTTAATTCCCAGAACCCACATGGAAGCAGCAGAGAATGAACTCTCCCAAGTTATGCTCTGAGCTCCATATATACACTATAACACACACAGCAATATAAATACATATAAATATTAAAATACTTACTGGATCTACATACGATTCAAATGCCTGTATCATGTAGTAATAAAGTCTTACGCGTGATTCAGTTTTGAAGAAACCTGTAATCTGTATGATGCTTCTCCTTACAGTCAGTTAGTATGCATTGGGGCTCCATTTACAACATGACTTCCCAGGACAGAATTTAGACTCTTGCTATAGGAAGTGTCCTATCTGCCTTGACTTAGGAAGGCAAAATGATCGACCCTGGCTTGACGCTGGCCCTGAACTGATTTTGTTGTCTTTCTCAGCAGACCTGATAACACCTTGCTGTTCCATTTGCTTGCTAGTGCAGCCTTGTAGAGGGTATTAAAGTGTGCCGCTGAGTGTCTCCCAGGCTCAGTCAGGCTGGATTTATATAGGGGACAATGCTTTGAAGATAAGAACAGAGTAACAACGTTAGATCCTTTTTCTTTTTTAATTTAAAGAGTTTTATGCTCATGAAAGGAACATTCAACTATGACATGGGATTTTAGGCACCTATGATGGATCAAATTATGCAGAAGAGAAGTTTAACCCTTCTTATTTTAACTGCCTCTGAAGTTCACAGTTTTGGAGGAAATTATTATTATTATTTGTTGTTGTTGTCTTTAAGTTATCTGCGGAAGCATGGTGTGGCGACACCCCTCTGACTTCAGAACACTTGGGAGGTGGAGTCGGGAAGACGGAGAAGGCAGCCGATCGTAAGCTACTTGAGACCCTGAGTCCTACAAAACAGCAAGAACTCCTTGTGGGAATGACAACTGACTGCTTAGATTGAGAGCTTAGATTCAGCTAGCAAAGAAATCCTCAGGGGTTCATTGTGTTATTGTTCTACATGGAAATGAATCTAGAAATTATTTTCTTTGTTCCTGGTGGTTGCCTGTCAGGAGCAGGATCCCAAATGCTCAGTGCGGCCAAAAAGGAAAACAGACACAGGTTGTGTGCCCACATAAGAGGCAGTGGTGGAGATACAGAATATTGAAGCCGGTCTGATTAGTTTCATGTACCAGTGATTTGTTCTGGCCAATTGTTGGCATTGTGAGCCCATTTTAACAAATATGCATACTTATGGAAATCCTTTTAAATGTCAAGTGTTAGCAAGTAATTTAAAAGATGTATTCTGTAGGTCTTTCCTGGCATGGGCCAAAAACAAAACTAAAACAGCAACAGTGAGCCAAATCGGGCTGTAGTCTCTCCGGGTATACCCCGACATAGAGAGCAGTGAAGTCAGAAGACAGAACTGTTAGAAACACGAAAAAGAATAGGAAAAGGTGTCAAACGTTGTTTGTTGCTGAGGAATAGAAAACCCAATGTCTCCTTAACAGGGGAGAGAACTACTGTTTTGTGTAAAGAAAGATCCAGACACATTAAGGCTTAGACAGGACTGGAGCCACAGTTCATATGCCACCAGCATCATCTCTCTCCATTCCTTGCCCTCAGCCTTCCAAGGTATCTTCGTCTCAGCCTACACATGGAGAGTTAGGATTTTCTATTGTCAGTCAAAGAGTAGCAATTAACGCTGTACCTACCAGGAGGAAAAAAATACCTTAAACCCCACAGGAATAAGTTTCTTTTGCCAAAAATAAAAGACGGTATTTTCTTTTAGTAACTATTTCCTATGAGGCTGTAGACCTAGTCTTCAGGCACTATAGCCAGATGATGGAATTAGCATTTAGTTTAAACCATTCAGTTTGAGGATATCCTGGAAAATTTCTGTCTAATAATATATTAAATTGAACAAAAGTGCGTTCTTTCCCCCTCTCCCCAGGGATTCCTGCAGCAGAGGAAGGGTATTAAATTCATAGATGTAAACAGTTGTCGACACAATTATGTGCAGGCCACCGAGGCAACCGAAAGGAAAGAACAGAAGTGGGAGACGGAAGGGAAGCCAATGTGAAGATTACATAAAGCGGAGGGATGCAATCTACCCACTGTAGACAAAAGAACAAAAACAAAATGAGGGAATTGTTTGAGCTTGTTGTTTTAAACTAAGATCTTTCTGGTTAAGATACAAAGTGTGGAAATCGTAAATGAAAAGCTGTGTGAATTTGAAAAGATGAAACTTAACCGTTCTACACATCTACAGCAATGTAATGGTATTAAGAATTAGGCATTGTAGCGTATTTGGAAACATTACCGCACAGGAAATAAGTTTTTGAAAAACTTACTGCAAGTCAAAAGGAAAGATAAACCCATTAAGAAGTCGCATGTGAATTTTTAACAGAAAGAAATGGCTTAAATATGGAAAGAAAATGCTTGGCTTTAGTAGTAAGCTAAACTGCACATCAAAAGAAGCAGACTGCTTTTCACAAACCCACTTTCCATAGATCAAGCAATTTGAAATTGCACAGCGGTGGCAAAGGTGTGAGAAAACAGGCATTTTCATGTACCATTGATGGAAGGAGAAATCAATGCAAGGTCTTAAGAGGAAAATTGATGACAACGCCATAGAAAACGTTACTACTTGTGACGATAAATTCTACTCAGGTCTCGACAGAGCACCTGAGTGCATCACCTGCACTTTAACTACTTGGGATTCTCATTTGTTGTAGCAGAGGGAACTAGAAATAAATTATGATGTCTCCATAAGAAGATGCCTTTACATAACTCCTGATATGGGATATGTACGCATGTGTGCATGTACGTATGTATGTGTGTATGTATATTGGATTGGATGGCATGGAGTGCAGTCCAAAGTGGTATATCTTTTTTTCTAGATTGGGTACAATCTTATATTGAAGTGTCTCAATGCTATCCAGGAAAACAACAGATTAGAAAGAGCCTAAAGATAGAAGAGAAGGAACAGTAGCCAGTCTAGATTAGAAAGAGCCTAAAGATAGAAGAGAAGAAACAGTAGCCAGTCTATCAAGGGAGAGGAAAGGATGTTTGGCAATTTTCAGTGGTTTGCACATTGGCCTTGTTTCCTGTTTGTTCTTGAATAAATTATGAAGCAGTACTGTTCAAACCAATTTGACCATGGTCTCAGAATGAACTTATGTAATGTTAGTGTTGAGGAGATTACTTAAGGCCATCTACAGAACCACAGAAACTTCGCTGGGAGCACAAGGCTAGCTTCAAGTAACAGTGGAATCAATTTATAACTGATGCCAGGGGCTTCTTTTCTCTTTTTCATATCTTAGATATAGGGTATCATATAAAAATACTTATACACAAATATATATATATCAATATTAGACTAGATTTTATAAATCAGCAGTTTTCATCTTGTGGGTTGTGACTCCTTTAGGGGGGTTGCATATCAGATAACCTGCATATAAAATATTTAAGTTATGACTCATTGTAGTTGCCAAATTACAGTTGGGAAGTAGCAATGAAATAATCTTATAGCTGGATGTCAACACAACATGAGGAACTGTGTTAGTGAGTTGAAACATTAGGAAGGCTGAGAACCACTGTTCTAACTATTCACCAATGAAGAAGGCTAAAAAGATTATGATATAGCTAAATGGTGGGTTAATATAATTCAATGAAAAAGTTATACAAATGCATGTGGTATGAAGAATTCTAAGATAATATAGGGGGACAAAATAAATATATAAAATAGTATTTGTTTCTATTTTATCTGAGGTCACTACTGGTTTTTGTTTTTGTTTTTTGTTTTGGGTTTTTTTTGTGTTTTTTTGATAAGGACTTCAGTTATATAGTCCTTCCAGATCTATGGCAGGAAAATTTTCTTGACCTTTTTGTTAATATTTGGCTAATTTACTAGTTCTCTAATAAAATTATTAGCAAGAAATGAGTTATTTCCAAATCTTGAAAGATAACTGTTGGCCTAAATTCATATATATTTCTATTTTCCTTTGCTGGGCTACAGATAATGACCCAGATGGCAGTCTGGATCACAGAATGCAAAAATAAAGCCTTACCTCCAGCCAAACTACAATAGATAGCCACATGAGAAAAAGCTATTTGAGTGTCTGAAGCTTGGGGACTACTGTTAGCCTTAGTATAACGAGGATATCCTGCTGACACAGACAGATTTGGGCTGTTACAGTGATTTTAAAAATAAGTAATTGTGTAGTATTGATTTAGGAGTAGGCTGCTAGCCAGTAAAGAAGCATTTGTGTAAGCCACGAGGATGCAGATTCACATAACACAGTAGCAAACTAAATGTTAGTATGGTCCAGAAAGAAACTGGGAGGCACCCCATGTACCTTTAGGGGACACGTGAAAGGCAGGGTGTGCATGGGAAGTGCAGACTCTATGCCCTGTATTTAATAAAACAAAGTATTGCAAGAAAGAAGCTCGAGCAGAATTAGCTCTTTGACAAGCAAGAATACACTGTGCTCCTCCAACATGGAGTCCCTGCCAGCTCTCACTTAGAGGCATTCTTGTTCTGTGTGCTGTAGTTTTGTTCTAGTCTGCTCCTTTAGATTTTGCCCTTGGGATGACTTTATGCCAATGTTGAATCTTGGCTTAATAGGGAAAGCAGACCCAGTGGTTTTATAAGTTTTAATACTTTCATTTTTTTTCTTAAATCTCTCTTAAGGCTTTCACCACTCCACATGTTCATTAACTCCCTCTTCTATCCTCTTCTGAAATTATTTTTTATGAACAATTGTCTATGTTTTGTGAGCTCAGATTTCAAATCTTCCTATTATTTTCTTTCTCCTTTAATTGTGTCATCTGTTTGTGATTATCATCCATGTTGTTAAACCATTTTCTCTCCTTTGTTTCTTTTATTTTTGAGATTGTGGTTTACTTACAATATTCCCTTCCCTTTCTTCCTTCCAGACCTTCCCACGTTCTCCTCCCCATTTATTTCCGAATTCATGACATCTTTTTCCATTGTAATTAAATGCATATATGTATTTATATATACATATATATAACCAGTTGACTCTGTATATTTTTTGTATATAAGTTTTTGAGGATAACGATTTGGTGTGCTCTCCCTGAGGAAACTACCCCTCCTGCTCCCAGCTTTTCTCAGGGGCCTATAGTTTTTTATGTAGGATTGAAGCCTCTTGGCTTCTCCCTGTGTAGTTTGGCATGTAGGTGAGTATCAGCTTGTGTTAAGGCTGCACAGTATCTTACTTGGTGAGCAAGCCTTAAGTCCAATTAGAGAGCTCTTGGTGATCATCAAACTATATGTGCCATGACTGCAGCCAAAGGGTTATTGTGCCATGCTGGTTGTTGACATGGCATAATAATTGGGTGGGAACGTTCGTTCCCTACCTTCTTTGGAAGCCTGCATGGCACCTTCTGGTACCATGAAATCTATATGCACTCAGGGATTGAGTAAAATGTTTTCAATAACTTATTTTTATCTAAGGACGCTTCTTTAGAAAGTGAGACTACCAGGTAGTGTTAAATAGGCTGATGAGATAAAGACATAGGGCAAAAGGTCAAAGATTAGAGGATTATCATTAACTAGGAATGTTGTGACTTCTTGTTTCTACAAATAAATCTTGCCTGAAGATCAGAGGGTGAAGCTAGCCACTAGTTAACCATAGAGGTCTGGAGGTCTCTACAGACAGACAGGAAGTGGCATGACTGGGAAGAGAGAGGAAGTGATAAGGTGGGAAGAGACAGGAACTCAGTCTCTTTTCTGCTGGGAAGCTGAGTAGTGGTGGCTGTGGTTTTGCTCCTTCGTCTCCCTGATCTCTCAGTACTTCCTCTATATCTGACTCTGGCCTTTTACTATTCCTATTTGAACTCGTGCTAAATAGGAACCCGGGAGAAAGGGTTCCTCAAATATCAGAGATTACACAAACAATGCGGGCAGCTGGTTGTTATGTCTAATGCTAAGATTTAGCGACAAAAATATATGATCATTTTCTACCATGAGGTGCCTAAAACCATGGTGCCTGTAAACAACAAAAACTTAAGTCAGAATTTGACATAATTTTAATATGCAGATCTCTCTGTGTGTGTATGATGTAGATGTAGACATGCTTTTGTGTTTGTGCATACATATATGAGTTCATATGCTCATGTGTATGCATATGACGACCACAAGTCGAAATCAGGTATCTCCGTCACCCTTATTTTTTGAGACAGAGTCTCTTACTGAACCTGGAGCTCTCTTATTCTTCTAGATTTTCTGGCTAGTGAGCTCCAGTAATTTACTTATCCATCTCCCCAGCACTGGAATTGCAGGTTCATGCTGCAGCACCCTAATTTAAAGCAGATGATAGGATTCCAAATTAAGCTTCGAATGCTTGCTTGACAAGCACTTCACAGGATCAACCAGCTCCCAAACCCAGAACATCCAAATCTTGAATGAGTAAAAACCTATTGCTGAGGTTGTTGGGCATATATATACAGCATCCTACTTTAAGAAAAACACCAGTTCCTCTTTGTGCTCCACCTGCCAGCTTTGAACACCCTCTTGAATTTCTCTGTGGTACCAGCTGGTGAGGGGAGTATTTGTCAACACTTAGGAACATCAGCGTTTTCTTTCGTTCACATTATTGCTAGTCCTGTGTGATTTTTTTTTTCCAGTGGTGGCAGTGATTTGTCCTCATCTGCTTATATAGTGGATTTGTAATTACACTCGCGTTAGTTAAGCAGTATATATTACCTGTGTGTTTTGGACTTTACTCTTCTTATTCCTGCCGCCATTTGCCTGGAGTTCTCCATCCACGGCAGAACATTTTATGGTCTGCTTCTTTGATTTGTTACTTTCACGTCTTAGTCCGATGTACACTGTTTTTCATACATGATTATATATTCATATAAGCATGTGGGTGTTGAAACAGGTATATGGCATGTTCAATGGGAGGAAATTTAGATTTAAATTTAATTTGTGAAACATTAAATTCACAACATGGATCCTAACTTTACAAATACTTTACGTGACTAAAATCTCATTAAAAGTTTTAGTACCCATGTTTTCATCTTTAATACATGCAGAAAAACATACCCACAAATACAAAATCATGTGTAGATTACCCTCCCTATATAAGGGGAATATACACATACAACAAGTGCTTGCTGAATGGTAGGTGAATTTCAGGTTTAGGGCAAAGAAGGTCAGTATGGAATCGGATGTCTATTTGCTACTACTTCCATTGCAGATAAAGTGGAAAAAAAACCTGTAGCTAAGCACAAAAATGCTTTTGCAAAAGTGCCTGTAGGTACAATTTTAATGAAAATTACTGAGGCGTGTATATGTATATTATGTAATATATATATATTACACATGAGCGCTAAATATGTGCTAATTAATGTGACATGGACACTACTTAGGTTACACATTGGTTGAAACTAAGAAAACTTTCACCTTCCTAATTAGTTTCAAACAAGAAAAGCTTATGTGTTTTTTGTTTTTTTTTTTTGATTTTTCGAGACAGGGTTTCCCTCAGCTTTTGGTTCCTGTCCTGTAACTAGCTCTAGTAGACCAGGCTGGCCTCGAACTCACAGAGATCCGCCTGCCTCTGCCTCCCGAGTGCTGGGATTAAAGGCGTGCGCCACCAACGCCCGGCTAAGCTTATGTGTTTTTTCAGTGAAGAACATATATAAAGAGTGTGTCTAACATTTTATTGATTTGGATATGTAAGAAATGATTTTAAAAATCTTAATTAACTATCTTTCCATAAAGTTTAGGTTTGCCCCCTTCCTTAGTCCCTGCAGTGGATATAAGAAGACCATTATCCCAGCACAAGTTCAACTCCGTGGCAAGAGAGGAAGGTCTAATTAGGACATCTAATTAATCAGATTCCAAGGGCGTCTCCAGCTCATCCGCTTCACTGATCCTACACACTGCCCAAGGAAAAAGAGTGTTCATAGCCTGTCCGACAATGACAAATGAACCAAATCCTACAAAAGACTGGAGTGGACTATGCAGACACCATCCCTCTTCTCCTAGGAGCTGACAATTCTTGATGGTTCATCTAATTATTATAAAATACTAATGAGAAATATATAAGATTTTAATAGTGTCAACAAACCGCACTAATACATCAAAATGACACGGCAATGGGTGGGTAAAACTGAAAGGAATCCTTCACACCTTGGAAAGCTTCCAAGGCTCAACAAATTAAAACCTTTTTAAAGAACAGACTTAAAAGTTCCATTATGGAAATGATTAGAATTTTAATATCAAAAGTAATTTAGTAGTCTGGAAATTATTTTAGAGTGCTCAGTCAGGATCTTGTCCCAACAAAGGATTTAACTCTTCATAACCCATTTTCCAAGTCTAGGTAGTCTGAAATGATGCTCAAGTCTCAATGACTGAAGATTATTAAAGCCCCAGGCAAAGATTTTAGTGAAAATCTAAAAGGACAAACAGAAATAATAAGAAATAATAAAAATGGTATAAGGCCCTCATTCCTGGTTTTGCAGGTTAAATGCATTCATCAATTTTATAATCTTTATAATAGTTAATGTGTTGTCTTATCTTAAATGTGTTTAAGCACCACAGCAGGAATAACCTGAAGCACTTATATTGAAGGTTTTATTTTTCTGTAAGCAGTATTCAAATGTTTTGGAGAAATTTACTTTGCTTGATTCATAAAATCTTATATAAATGATATTAAGATCAACTTTTAAAACTTACTGTTTAGTAAAATATAAGGGCAATGAATCAGACCCCAATAAAGTCAAATTGTAGTATTATCTCCTTGCTAAGAGCCAGCCACACACTGAAAAGCTATTAATAAAATCTAATATGATATATTTATATATGATATGGTATATTATATATGGAAAATGGTATATTAAAAATGGACAAATAAGTAAGGGAATTTCATGGAGTGTGTGTAAGGCGAAGCTGTGCACTAGAGCTTTAGAGATATATTCATTTAGGTTAGGTTCAGGCACAGCCTTGATGTTTGGAGTGTGACTGAAATATCAGGAAACCCGTGGTCATGTGAAGTAGGGACAGAGAGCTCTGGTCAGAAAAGACAAAAACAAAGCTACCTCAGACAGCCTTTGCTGGAGTCTAGGAAAATAACTGAATAAGATAAGACATGCCAGGTGCTGCTGTATAAGCCACAGTAAGCGTAGGGCTTTTATCCCAGATACAGTAAACCATCCAAGGGCTGGAATCCAAGGAGGCATGGACATTATCCCGTGTTAGTAGTCGCTGTACCTATTTGGGGAACAAACGTGTAGGAATCAAAAGCGGAAGGTGGAGAGCAGGTCTCTGCCTGTGCTCTGGTTCAAATACTTGTTGGTGTCATTGAAGCCTTCTCTTCTTCACATGACTGGAGAGGATTTCCCTTATCCACATAGTACAGTGAAATACCGCTGTGCTGTTTTCTTGTGATAGTCATTGCACTCAGTCTTACACTTTAGAGACTTACTATGTCTCATCGGCTTTTAGAAGTCTTAGACTTTAGGATCCTACAGGATGGGGCTTGTGATCTATGTGATAGTAATGTACATATATTTTTTAACCTAGCTTAATTCAGTGGCTCACATAAATGAGCATCATCTGAAGATGTGGGGCGAAGAGCTTATTTTTTGCAGCAGCAATAGGTAGAGGTGATTCAGCTTCAGCTCACATGAATATTGAATGAACTTAAAAATAATTGGGTAGTTATTATTTGATTAAATGGGATCAAAGGGGAAATAGAGGGAATCTTGAATTTTTTAAGGACCAATTGGAAGTCTGTTTGGATAGAATAGACAAAAGAACCATTACCAAAAGGCTGAATGGTGTTAATTAACTTTGGCTGGAAATGGTGCTGTTAGTTTGACTGTCAAAGTTCCTTAGTAAAAACACAACTAGAAGAAAGAAGCCATCAGGTTGGACCTATTTTGAACATATGCTTATCTGTGAGTGTGTGTGTGTGTGTGTGTGTGTGTGTGTGTGTGTATGTGTGTGTCTGTCTGTCTGTCTGTCTGTCTTTCTCTGCCTCTTTCTCCCCCCCCCACACATTCTATATATTTTGTGCATATGTGTATCTCTGTTTGTGCATCTCTCTGTCTCTGTCTCTCTCTTTGCCCCCCCTCTTATTTATTCTCTGTGATGTCTTTGTGTGTATGTATGTGCGTGCTGAGACCAGAGGTCGACATTGAGTGTCTTCCATCATTGCTCCCCACCATGCTTGTGAAGACAAAGTCTTCCAGGAATCTAGAACTCACTGTTTAGAATGGCATGCTAGCAAGTCTCAGGGATCCATGGGTCTTCATCTTTTTAACTCTGGTGTTACAGATAGCTTCTATCTGCGACCAGGGAGCAAACTCTGGTCCTGCCTGTGCAACAAGCATTTAAAAGGAGAAAGAAAGA
>NC_022024.1:19567293-19570069 GCF_000317375.1 Microtus ochrogaster
AAAAGGAAATGACCCTATTTAGAAGAGAATGAACCGAATAAAGGAAGGCTATATAAATTAGAATCGTCAGAGAATGGTGAACAGGCATGAGAAAGTAGACCATGGCAGAGATGACCAATACCAGGCCTGCTACTACAGCAAAAATGCTTCTAAAAATAATAAGAAATCATCATCATCTGTAAAATCATTAAGGTGTACATTTGTTGCTTTGGAATTTAGCTAGCAAGAGTTTTCTAAAATTGGAGAAAAAAAAACATTTTGTGCAAGGAACAGACACAGAGAGGGATGGGGAAGGGAGGGAAGAAAAAGGAGGGGAGGGGAGGGAAGGAGAGAAAGAGACAGAGAAAGATTACCTTTCTCTCCAAGCTTCTAAATTTTTGAGTGAGGAAGTTGCAGTACAAGAACTAAGAAAGCCCATGCTGGGCTCACACAGCTACAGAACTAAATAACTGAAATTTGAACCTAGCTTCTTAATTCCAGTGCATCATTCTTGCCAATATTCCCCGAAAATTGGATGATTATGATCCATTTCCCCTTCTTTCTGACATAGCGCTCTACACGCTCGGGAAGGATTTCATTCTTGCTAGTTGTCTGCAGCCTTGGGGGACCACAGGTCAGGGTTTCCCCAGGGAGAGTTTGAGGATGTGACAGATCAGATTCAAACGCCAGACAAATCAGACTCGCTCTCTGGGACTCCGAATCCCCAGCGCATTGATTCTGGGACAGGAAAAGGACCGGAACGGAATCACCAGAGTGACAGCTTGCTGACAAGCCTGCCAGTTAAACTCGGCTCCTTGGATCCCTGGAGCCACCTCCTTCGTGTTGCCGGTGAATCCTCTTCCTTCACGTTTCCTTCTGTTCTGGAGGGATGCCACGCTCTGCACATCTAATCCTTCAAAGTTTTTCTTAGCATAGCAAAATTTAGTTCATATCATTTACAGTAAGTCAACCAAATTGCTGCCATGCTTCCAGGAACACAAATACAAGGGCACAAGATGGGGAGGTTTTGTTAACAAGTAAAAGGGGGTAGAAACAACCGAAGTTATAATAGGGACAGCATTGGAGGGAATTCCAGATTAGGCCTATCCATCTATCATGGATTCCTTTAATATATGTTCACCAGGTGGTGGTGGCATACACCTTCCATCCCAGCACTCTGGAGGCAGAGGAAGACAGAACTCTCTGAGTTCAAGGCCAGCCTGGTCTATAAACAAAGTTCCTGGACAAGCAAGGGCTACACACACACACACACACACACACACCCCAAAAAAAAGGTAAACTAATTTTTTTTCACTACATAGCTCCTTTATGGTAGATAGCGATCAATGGGACTAACTAGATGAAAATGTAGAGATCTGTGAAGGACATGTCAGGCCACTCAAAGGTTGGAGAGTCACAAGCAGAGAAAGTGGTACCCGAGAGTGAAGAATTGAAGTAGGAAGCTACCGACTATGGCTGTTCTCGGGCCTCCCTCATTCTGGCTTGGGTTTTTGACTCTTTCCTCAATTCTGAAAATTCTGGAACTGTTTTCCTGAAGTAGGGCACAGCTGAGTTTTTAGGAGGAGCTAAGGATGGAAAGGCACAAGGAGATAGCTCTGCTGTCCTGTCTCTCTCTGTGACGACGGCTTTGGGTGACTGGGATTCCTTTTTTTATTTTGCATTTAGTACCCTTGAGCTAGCAAAGTCAGTCTCCCTGTGCCTCTGTTTCCTGCTCAGTACAATGAAGAAACAATTCAGGCAGCTCACCTCTGAGTCTTGAGAAACACGGGAGACAAAGATCGCAATAGCAGAGTAAATTGAGAAAAAAAGATCAAAAAGAAAATTCGGCTATCCCCTTGGCATCATTTCTAGGCTCTGTTATGAACAGGAATTCTTCAGTCATAGCCGACAGAGAGTTTGGGGTTTTGCCTTTTGTTTTGATAAACACACTAACAAAAAAGAGCTTGTGGCAGCTTTTATGTTAGGCAGTTCCCAGAAATAAGAACAAAACGGAGGTTCTGGGAAGAATTTTGTCAAAAATTATAACGCAAGAAGCGTCTACTCTGAGAATTTATCAGAGTGTGACTACTGGGCATATTTGCTTTAGCTGATATTTTTTAGCTCTTCTGAATTCCATGATTCCAGCATAGGTTTGTCATGAGGATATGTCTTAGTTAGGGCTATTATCGCTGTGATGAAACACCATGACCAAAGGCAACTTGGGGAGGAAAGGTTTATTTCACTCACAGTCCCATCTAACACTAAGGGCACTGAGGACAGGAACGCAAACAGGGCCGGAACCTTGAGGCGAGAGCTGATGCAGAGGCCGTGGAGGGTGCTGCTTACTGGCTTGTTCTCCATGACTTGTTCAGCCTACCCTTTTCTATATTATTATTATTATTATCTTTATTAAAAGCCTTGAATTAATTTTACCTTCTTTTTCCTTTTTTTTTTTTTTGAAAATAGGTTTTTTAACCTCCTTCACATAGTATATCCTGATTATGGTTTCCTTTTTACACCTCCCAGTTCATCTCCATGTCCCCTCCCATCCAGATCCATCCCCTTTCTGCCTCTCATTAGAAAGCTAACAGGCTTCTCAGGGATAATAATGAAATAAAATAATGTAAAACACAGCTAACACATTGGAATAGAACCAAACAAGCAAACAGAAGGAAAAGCCCCCACTAAAGGCACATAAAACAGGCAGAGATGCAGAAACCCACTTGTTCCCACACTAAAGAATCCCATTAAAACACTAATCTGGAAGCCATAATATATATACAGAAGCTCTAGAACA
>NC_022024.1:19570169-19575781 GCF_000317375.1 Microtus ochrogaster
TATACAACATCCAACATTATGGAACCACCGAAGATGCTGTTGAGCTGGTTTTTTGTTGGCCATCTCCTGCTGGGCATATAGCCTACACTTAAGAGCAATTTGTTTCCTCCATGAGACTCCCTTGCAGAAAACTTACTTTTCATTTGCAAGTGGTACTGCGCTGGGGATTGCTTCTGGGTTAGGTTAGGGGTGTGTGTGTGCGTGCGTGCGTGCGTGCGTGCGTGCGTGCGTGCGTGCGTGCGTGCGTGCGTGTGTGTGTGTGTGTGTCCACAGATCCTTTCTGCTCTAGAATCCCATGTGATGCAGAACTGTGTAGGTTCTGTGCATGCAGCCACAATCTCTATGAGTTCATGAGTGTATTCATCCTGTTGACTTAGAGGACATTGCTTCCTTGGTGTCCTCCATCCAATCTGACCCTTACATTCTTTCAGTCTCCTCTTCTGAAGTGTTCTGTGAACCTTAAGGGGATCAAACTATTCTCTTACAGAACCTGGGACCACCTTCCCAGGGGTGGTCCCATCCACAATGGTCTGGACCATCCCACATCAATCCCTGATTAAGAGAATGCACTACAGGCTTGCCTACAGTCCAGTCTTAACAGAGGCATTTTTCTCAACCGAGGCTCCCTCCTCTCCAGTGACTCTACCTTGTGTCAAGTTGACATAAAAATAGCCATCACAATGCACATTTCCTGAATAAATGAAGAAATAAGAACTATTCTTACATGGCCCAATAGTACATACCTGTGTACTTGCCGTCATTAAATATGGTACTCGCTCCGTATTTCTAGTTGGCCTGGGTTAATATGTATGTAGTGTATGTTTATGTAGTTCATTCTGATCTCAAGCACTTCTGGTTTCAACTTCCTAGTTGCTAACATGAAGGATTGATGCTCTCTGATTTATACTTGTTTTAATGCTTGTGTAGGGTGATGCTTATTTCTTTGAAAGAAGTAACATTGACTTTCTGCTTAGAATGGCCAGCTAGTTGGAGACGTTTGTCTATGATCTATTTATACTCCTATATTTAGAATCCTTGCATTGTAGAAGTAAAATTATAGAAATAAATCTATTTCTTTATATTCCCCGGCAATAATCCAGGGAAATCGAGGCACAAAAGGAAGCAGGAGTCATTTCATAGATCTGCAGTACTTAACCTGTAGAAAGTGTCCCACCAAAACCTTGTTTAGGAAACAAAGAAGATAAATGGGAGACAAAGGGAACAGAAAAATAAATTAAGGATCAGCAAAAGGAAGAATGACAGCTAAGCATGTGGAGAGTAAGTTGTATATAATAGAGTGGATCGATGGGACTTCTACATAGGAAGTTTTCGTAGAAGCATAAATACATTGACACATTTGAAAACAGTTGAAGATATGATTAAGTCACTCAAGAAAGAAAACAAAGACAATTCAAACTCTAGAAAACAAATTACTTGAAATAAACAATGAGAGAGTTAAGGCAACATATAAAATCAATTAATATTGAAATAATCTTAAGTGATGTGTAGGTTATATAACAGGATAAGTTCACTTTTTAATGTTATAGTTTTCTAATTTGATCAGCTGAGGGAAAGTCATGGTATTCATGCTACAAATTGAACCCGATTAAAATACATGTATGCAGCTAGTATAAATGTATCTTGCATAGTGATTTTGTGACTTCTCATATATTTATAGTGAACCTGTGACTAAAGAAAATATCTGAATTGTAGATCCAATTATACATGCAAATAATGTTAAAAATCTAAAAACAAAACTGCTTGAAATCAGAACAGGGTAAAGATTTAAAGAGTTAAAAGGAAAGCTAGGCACATCAATATCTTGAGATAATGGAGATAAAAAATAATAAGGCAAGTATACATTGAGAACAAAGTAAGTACTTCAAATGATTGAAAATATAATAAATTTACATTCCTAGCAATATTCATCCTAAAAATAAAGGGAAAACATTAGTATCACAAACCCCAGTTAATAATGGTATTTTATAATTTAATATTGTTTCATTGAAGAGTATAAATATATGATATGGTAGAATAAATCAAATAAATAATAATAAATAATAAAATAATAAATAAATAATAATAAATCATTATTCTTAGTCTTTGAGAACTAAGAATAATGAAAGGTAAATATAAAATACATGAAATTGAGTGAATGGCATGTAATTTCTTTGGAATATCAACATAGTTTATAAATTTATCTTGAAAGTAAAATTGTCTGTTTACTGTCATCAGCTACCAAGCCGACCACCCGCATTATGGCTGTTAATATTTATTATTCTAACTAAACCCCTCTAACACTGATTTTAGACCTTAGAAGGCAAATATACCATGGGATCCTGGGGCACCTCCTTGGCTAAGAGTAAGGAAGCTATCCAAACTACTAAGGCTATGCCAAAATGCCTCATGAGCCAACTTTCAAAAAGTTCTCGTAAATGGAAAATTTGGGACCCAAGGAGCAAGACTGCCCTGCACAAAGCATATCAAATATGAAGAAATCCATAAACCCTTCCTGAAAGTTACAAAAAAGAGAGAGATAGTTTTATTGGTTTGCCAAGGTACAGTTTTTGCTCTGAAAATTGATAAGGGAAATAAATAGAACATTCACCCTATCACTCTCCCTCCAGCTGTGACTGGTTAGTAAGTAGCTGGACCACTCAAGTCCTTGAATCATTCCAAGACATGGTTGCATTGGGAAAGTCAGCATTTTGCAATCTTCAGCAAAATGATGGATCTGGCCAATGATTGTGAATGACGTCTCAACGTGTTAGGTAAAATGCTGGTTAGAAGCCTTCTAAGAGACAGATTGGGTGAGACTTACTGATTAATCTTCGTATGGCAAACAGAGAAATTCTATCAGTGTCCTTTCCTAAACTGACGCGATAGTAAGTACACTACTCTATTTCATGATGTATTTATGCACCAAAAAATTCTAGACGTTCTAGCCAGAATTTAATTAGGCCTCTCAAACTAAGTACTCTGTTTTTTAAAGGAAACATTTAAAGAATTACATGCGACAAACCAAATTCAGCTATTCTAAAACTGTATTTTCCCTTTCTGTGCGAGAAGAAAACCGTATGTTTAAACTGCCATTAAAACAGTTATCCCAAAGATGACACAGTTGATCTTTGAAGTCCAAAATGACATCAGTGTCTGGCATTCGTTTGTTTACTCAAATACCCCAGCAAGGATTTCAGCCCTCCGTTGTAGATGGGACACTTCCTTAAGTGTCCCATAAGCTCTTTGGGTCTGGAAATTAGATATTAGTGAATCTGTTCTGGAATTGATTATTGTTCTTATGAAATGACACTCTGATCTTTTAGCTATATTAAATGTAGACACTTTGGAAAGTATTTAAGAATTACCTGAATAGCTCAGAGTAGAAGAGTAGCTATTGGATGTGACCTAGAACCATTTTTAACATAAACATAAGAGGGTCATTGCTGAATTGTATCACAGCATGACCTGTTTTCAGCTTATTCATTGTTTCAAGGAGGCTGCTTGTTCTTCCCAGCCTGCCCGGCTAGCTTAGTCCCAAAATAATCACACAGACACTGTATTAATTAAAGCACTGCTTGGCCCATTAGCTCTAGCTTCCTATTGGCTAACTCTTACAAATCAATTTAACCCACCTCCATTAATCTGTGCATCACCACAAGGTCGTGGTCTACCAGCAAAGTTTCAACACATCTGTCTCCACCCTTTTTTCTCCCAGCATTCAATCCAGTCCTCCCCACCTAGCTCTGCTCTACCCCGCCCTGCTCTGCTCTAGGCTCAAAGCAGTTCTTTATTCATTAACCAATAAAGCAACACATAGACAGAAGGACCTCCCACACCAGTTCATGCGTCCTCTGATCTGAAAATAAAGTCTTGTTGAACTAGTGAGAGAAGTCAGAAAGCTTCATGTTCAAAGATGAAGTTTCATGAAATGGGAGAAATATCAGTACATAGATCTATTGAAATTTGTTTTTTTTTTTGATAAAGAATCAAGGAGCGATGCAACAGAGATTGTGTGATTCTTCATCCATAGCCTTCTGGGAAAGCCAGCCAATCCTCAAAATGTAAAATTTTCCTTTTAAGAAGAAAAGGAGTGAAATCTCCGGCTCTTCATTTTTCTGTGGCAGAACCCAATGGGAAACCTAGCAAAGGCTGCTTCCTTCTTATCAACTACGCACACATACAGCCAGGTTCGTCACGTAATTGGAGTAATGCATCACCTTTGTCAAAGGAATTGAGCTGCATCATTCCATACTGTGAGCATTTTTCTATCATTTTTCCTGGGAAGAAAGCTCAAGGGAGTCCTTAGTTTTCATAAAAAATTTTGAAAAGGACCATTTCCTATTTTATAAAATGCATTTCTCAAAAAATTAACAGGAGTTATGAGAATTTGAGCAAATAGTTCCATTAAACTTCTTAGGGTGAGCAAGAGTTTAGCTCGCCTTGTAGAAATACCTCCTTTAAAATATTATCTTTCCATTTTTCTGGTTCTCTCTGGACAGCAAGAAAGAGAACTTCTACACTGAAATCCCATTTTCAGAGGGAGAGACTGAGCTAGCCATATAAGCCTAGTAAACAAAACTTGACTTCAAATGTAGATAGTAGCTCTAAGTGTGAATAAAAGCAGCACAAAGTCCACCCAGGAAGAAACCAATTGTGATATCCCACACCTCTGCTGGGTATATTCTTTCCTGGGAAGTTCTGGGGAGTGGTGATTATGGTAAGATGTTAGGTACTGTTGCGATGAGACGTCCATGTGCTGGAAAACCCCTGCTACATCAGTCTGCCACATCTGCCATCATGAAAGTTAACTGCCCAATACTGCATTTGAGTGCCTTGATTAGAAATTGGGATTCTTAAAATTCTCTATGTCGGTGTCTTGTGCTACACTTCATTTTTTCTTTTTCATTAAAAATATTTTTTTTCCTTGGGGCTGGAGAGATGGTTTAGCAGCTTAGAACATGGATTGCTCTTCCAGAGTTCAATTCCCAGCACCCACCTGGTGATTTACAACCATTCATGATGGGATCTGGTGTTCTCTTCTGGCCTGCAGGCATACATGCGTACAGAACACCAAATATATAAATAAGTCTTCAAACAAAATATTTTTTCCTGACATAATACCTCCTGATTTGGGTTTTCCCTCCTTTTCCTTCTTGAAGTTCCTTCCTGCCCCCTTCAATCTGGATCCACCCCCTTTCTGTCTCTCAATAGAAAATAAACATTCCTAAAGGACAATAATAAAATTAATATGATAAGGTAAATCAAAGCTAACACAGGAAAATAGGTTTAAAAAAAAAGACGCCAGGAAGGAAAGAAGGAAGGTCTGGAGAGATGGTTCAGCAGATAAGAGCACTGGCTGCTCCACCAGAGGACCCAGATTCAATTCCCAGCACCCACATGGCATCCCACAGCTGTCTGTAACTCCATTTCCAGGAGATCTGGCACCCTTGCACAGACATGCGTGCAGGCAGAACACCAAGGCACATAAAATTAAAAAAAAATTAAAAAAAAAAAGAAACCAGAAAGGAAAGAGCCTAAGCAAAAGTAGCAAGAAACAAATATAGACTGAAGGACCCTCTAGTTTGCAGTCAGGAATCCCATAAAAACACTAC
>NC_022024.1:19575954-19594116 GCF_000317375.1 Microtus ochrogaster
ATCTACTGGGCTTGCAGCCTACCCTTGAGAGCAGTTTGGTTTCCCAATGAGACTCCCTTGGAGGCAACTAAGTTTTCATTTGCATGTAGATATCAGCTGGAGATGACTTCAGGAAAGGGGATGCGTGTCCACTTCTCTCAGCTCTAGGACTCCAACTGGTGCAGAACCATGTGGGCCTCCTGCCTGCTGCCTCGCTCTCTGAGAGTTCGTATGTGCGCTGATCCACTCCATTTCTAGGGCGCTGTTTTCCTGATGCCTTCCATCCCCTTTCCATCCCATTCTTTCCACTGCCTCCACCACTGGTTCTGAAAGCCCTAACGGGAGGGATTTCATGGAGAAATCCAATTTAGGAATGAGCGTTCCATAGCCTCTCAAAGCACAGTGTCTGGCTGTAGGTGGCTGTATTTTTTTCTCATCTGCGGCAGGAGGAAGCTCCTCTGATAATAGCTGAGCAAGGCACTGATCTGTATAAAACACAATGTCTTGGTAACAGCTGGGGCTGTTTTGGGGGTTCCTGTGGGACCCCTTTGACCAACAGCTCAATTAGATGTAACCGACTCCCAGTACTGGAAGCTTCATTTGGTGACAAGAGATGTCCAGTTGAGGCCCTGTCTCCCCTATTATTTGACAATTTCACTTAAATAGCTTTCATATGTATGTATGTATTTTAGGAAGCTTCTACTGTATTAGGTTTCCATACTACTCCTCAGATAGCCCTAAATTTTAGTGGTTTTTCCCTGTTTTCCCTCCCCCGTTCCTCCTTTTACATCCCTGTCAACTTGTTTTTCCCAATGCAGGCCCCCCTGCTCCCCATCCATTCATAACTATCTCTTCTCTTTCCTTTTCCTAGGGAGATTTATGTATCCTCACCTAGTCTCTTTCTCTATACCTAATCTCTGTGGTCTTACAGGTTGTACCTTGGTTGTCGTTGACTTAACAGCTAATGTTCACATATAAGCAAATACATCCCATATTTTTTCTTTCTAGATCTGGGTTATCTCACTTGGGATATTTTTTTTTTCCTAGTTCCATCCATTTGCCTGAAAATTTCATGATTTTATTATTTTTAACAGCTGGGTAATACTCCATCATAGCTTCAGTAATTATCAGTGAACGTTCTTCAGGATTAAAGAGGAGATGGACCAGCGGCAGGTAATAAAAGGCAGCCCTGAACCCCAAGGAGAAGAGAAAAGACTAGTCATAGAGAAACAGATAGCTATAACCCTACTAGGCGGAGTCTATTCCGGTGCTGTAAACAAGTAAGAACTACGGTTGAGGGCGACTATGTTTCCAGACTCACCAATAGATTGTGCACGACACCCCAAGGCTGTCCACATGACCAGGTTCTTTCTAGAACTGCTCTTTGTGTCTCCCAGAGAGGCCTGAAAGAAAGATGAGCGAGGCAGGAGTTTATTCCATTCTGAGAGATGCTCGGATGGGCTGCCAGACTTGGGTGGGGAAGGGGGAAAGGAAGCTGAGGAGGGTATGGGTGGTGAGGGGAGGGGGAGGAAGATGGAAGGGGAGGGGTGGGAGGACGGGGCAAGGCATTCTGGGATTAGATGCTCTGGCTCTTTCTGTGTCCAAATGGCTGAGATGCGCAAAGTCCTGAGCACACAGATTATTAACCCAGCTCTGAACTTTTTAGGAAATGAGATAAGGAACTGACAGGGAAAATGATTGCTCCTTTCATTCAGAGTGATACTGAAAATATTCGAATAGTTTCGATGATAATATAAATCAACATTTAAAACAGAACACCTTCTATTTTCTAAATCAATGCTACCTTATCAAATGGTAAATAATGGGAGACTATAACATAAACCATTCTCCAGGTAATTCAAACAGTTTTCCGTTTTTATTTTATAAGCTGCTGATAAAATCACAGAGCTGTAAATAGATACAAAACACTCATTTCTAGGGCGTGATCTTAGAGTTTCATTGACTTCTCTACTAAAAGGACCTTCCTTTATGTGACATGGAATAAACAGAAAATAATCCCTGCATATTTATAGTACTATCCCTGCTACTGTTCATTCAGAAACGCTTTTGTTGAAACGATAAGCAAGGTTTTGTTTTGCCCTCAGCTTTCCAGGTTTTTTTTTTTTTTTTTAAGACAAAATCTCCCTCTATAGCCCAGGCTGCCCTGCAGTTCACTGCATAACCCAAGCTGACCTTGAATCTTCAAGTAGTTCCCACTGCAGTTTCTCAAGGGTTTGGCTCACAAATTATCAAACTTCACTAATTTTAGGGCTTTAAATACTGTCAAAAAATGTAAACCACCCGTGTGAGAATATAAATTAATACATACATTAATATTAAAATGTAATTCCTGTATTTTGTAAATTTTGCATTGAAACTTTTATATTTAATATCTCTATTATCAAGTCATAAGTTTGTGTCTGTGTGCATGTATGTGTTCATGTGCATGTGTGTGTGCTCGGTGTACCACAGCAGTCCTACTTGCTATTTTAAAGACGCACATATTTTATTTTATACTGTATTTTCCCTCCATATATACAGGTGTGTACTGTGTGGTGCTTTGTGCCCTTGAAGGCACGACGAAAGCCCTGCCGTGATAAGTGAGCAGGGTGAACAATAGCACTGAGGTCCCAGAATTGAAGGTAGAAGCAGGGCGGAAGGGAATGGTGGGCTAAACTGAGCAACATAGGACAAAGCTCTACACTAGCTGGCCTACATAGAGAGAACCTGTTTCAAAAAGGAGCAAAAAAATGAAATGGGAAGAAAGAAAGAAAGAAAGAAAGAAAGAAGGAAGGAAGGAAGGAAGGAAGGAAGGAAGGAAGGAAGGAAGGAAGGAAGAAAATGTTAAAAGTCTAGAAAATAACCTGACGATATTTTCATGTACCTTTTCTCATCAAAACTATTTTTCTCAGGGATAGCACTAAAATTGGAAGTGTCGCTCAGCTTGCATTCTTCCTAGAGCTACAGGATCAGCAGATGCACTAAACTCTGCCTTCAATCATAAACCCCATAATTTAAGTCAACTACTGAGACACGTTATGTGAAATAGCGTGAAGCTTCATTAACAATTTCAAATGGCTGAAATTTTATTATCCTGAGATGTGTTCCCTGAAAAGAGTTATCTCATTTTGGCAGATAAATGTCTTGCACCCAGAAGGACCATAAATCTAGATTATAAACTCTGCTCAGTTGAAAAGTATCTGTTTCTTGAAGTTCTGTCAAGTAATTTATATTGGGAAACTCTTGTCTGTGTTTGAATGCCACAGTTGACTGTGCTGTAGTATTTACTGAGGGCAACTGTAGCCGGCAGAATATCCTTTGCAAAAGATTATATACATTTTCAATTTTTTTTTTTTTTTTGGTTTTTCGAGACAGGGTTTCTCTGTGGTTTTGGAGCCTGTCCTGGAACTAGCTCTTGTAGACCAGGCTGGTCTCAAACTCACAGAGATCTGCCTGCCTCTGCCTCCCGAGTGCTGGGATTAAAGGCGTGAGCTACCATCACCCGGCTACATTTTCAATTTTTGTGTTATTTTTTATTTATGGAGTTGTTTTAAATCTCAAAGTTACATCATCAGTGTTAACAAGTATCCTGTATTTTAATCAGCCAGGAATGCTAATTCTGGAGAAATGAAGCAAGGAACATTTTAGCTACAATAGTGTGACTTTTGGCACCATTTTCAAAAACATGCATATCCCTAACAATCGGTCAAACATGAGTTTTTTTCAATCAGACATATACAGTTTCATTTAAATCTTATACCATTTCTTATCTTGACATTTCAAGATGATCTGAATTTGGTGACTTTAGATTCTGATTTAGAATTAAAACTCTTCCCGATTTTCTTCATATTTTAGGGAATTTACCTTATAAGAACTCAGCCAGAGAAATGGGGTGTTATGTCATATTTCTGTGGTCAGAGATCAGCTTGGACAACATAGTGATACACTGTCTCAGAGGAGGAGGGGGAGGAGGAGAGGGAGGAGGAGGAGGGGGGAGGAAGAGGAGGAAAAAGCCATGTTAAAATCCCCTTAAGAATTTTAAACATGCAGTGGGATCAGGACCTGTCCCTGGCACTTGAACTGGTTTTGGGGTGCCTATTCTCTATGCTGGTTTGCTTCTCCCAACTGGGATGCCAGGGGAGGAACTGCCTCAACTTTGTGTATCATTTTTTTTTTTGATACCCATGGGAGGCCTGCCCCTTTCTGAATGGAGACAGAGGAGGAGGGAGGAGGATTTGATGGGGACAGGCAAGAAGGAAGTGTAGGGGAGGGAAGGGGAGAAGATGAGGGAGGGAAAACCATGATCGAGATGTGAAATAAACGAAAAAAATAATTTAAAAAGTATTTTAAACATTGGGTTCTCTTAAGTATTTATTTATGCTCGCTTAAACTATTTTTCATTGTAAATTCTTCAGGTGCTTTCTGTCTTGTGACAGTGTTACTTCCGATTTGTGACAGTATTGCTTCCTAGTAAACATACCCTAAGTTACAAATGCCCTTCGTATACCAAACACCAAAGCTTTGACCAAAATTCTGCATTTGAGATACTATCCTTATGGACCTCTATTGTTTTTGTACCAAATAAAGTTCAAAAAGTTGCAATAATGTCCCTTCTCCCCCTGAACACCACACTTAGACAAACTTAGCTGCCCAGTCTCTGGCATCACCGAACATCAGGGACTACTCGTGGACTACATGCTGGAGCTAGCTTCAAGTCGCTTAACACCTCAGAAAACATCTGGAAAGGAGCTAGCTGTGGGTACTTATTCCAGACTACTCCACTCATCAGTTACCACTGAGCGACCAAGTGGGGCGTTTCCACACGGACCATACTAATAGATGTCCCTCCTCTTAGATGAACACATGAGGACAATAAACATTTTCCTTACACTGTTGCTCAGAATTCTATCCCTTTAACACATTTGGCTCAAGCCTGTGGCTGACCAAGGGTGTGACTGTTTCTCTGAGGGAAAGAACTGATTCTGAATTACATTTTCTCCAGCTCAAATGACCACTGCTTCAATACCACCACTGCCTGGCAATGCTGGTGGCTAGGGTTGGTTTAGCCGTTTAATGTCCTCGTTTGTCTGAACGATGAATTTAATTACTGGCCTCAAGATTCCCCCAGGTGGAAATTCTTTTTTAACTCAATAGTCTTTTCCAAATTATGTAAAACTGCGTTTTCTAACCAACTAATCAAAGATTTGACAATGAAATAAAAACACAGCATAAAATATAACTGCTAATAATAGACATTACCTGAATTTCAATATAAAGCTCTCCTATTATGAGTTTTTATGGGAGAAAAATCAAATTTTAAATATTAAATCATGCTGAAAGTTATATTCTAAAAAAATAAATTCAGAAATCAAATTGTCCCCTTATTAGCTAAATCATCAAAGAATTGAAGTTATAAAATCTACAATTTGAAGTCCAAAGGAATTAAAAATTAAAATCAAATTTACTTGTCTTCATAAATTAAATTACAAATAGAACCCAGAATTTATCATCCCCAACTAGTCTTTTTTTCCTGAGCCAGTTATAGAGTTAACTGGTGGTCACAGGCACCATCTTAACACCAGGAAATTCTTTCAGGTTTCCGCCAAGGGTCTGGGAGAGATGTCCAAAAAAGTCAACAGGACACAAAATATTCAAATAATTTCACACAGTCCTTCACAATTTAGAAATTGAGCCTAATGTTGTTTCTAAAAGTTCTATGACCCTAGTCTTAAGTGTTACAAAAAATAATAATAGAAACCCACTCACTTCCAAACAAAAGATGAGAGATGAACACTCGGATGCTAAACAGCACCGCCAATCATAGGCATCTGGCCAAGGTCTGTGACCTAGATTTTTTAATTTTATTTGGGGAAAATTCTTAACAAGAGATTGTTTTCGGCACTATGGTTGACCATAGCATAACTGGCAGGCAGATTCATTGGGAGTGCATGAATCTCTCTAACAGTGCCTTTTTTTCCCCCATCACTGTCCTTTGTGGCAATAAAAATAAAATGTCTGGTGATGGTAGTCTGGGTCATCACACTGTGACTCAAGGCATTATTTCTATTTATTAAGTACATCTCACTCTGCATTTCACTGTTGTTCACGGTGTTCTGGTCTTCCAATGTTGCACTAGGCATAGCTGTACCTAATGTTATGTGTTCTGTTATAAGTTATGTCGCCATGTTTTCAGTTACCACAGGTGCCTACAATGATATCTCTCCATTGGAATTTTGTTCTGCTTTGTTTTTTGTTTGTTTGTTTGTTTTTGTTTGTTTGTTTTTCAAGATGAACTTTCTCTGTGTTACAATCCAAGCTGTCCTGGAACTCCTTTTGTAGACCAGGCTGGCTTTGAACTCACTGAGATCTGCCTATTTCTGCCTCTCAAGCGCTGGGATTAAAGGCGTGCACCACTACCACCTGGCTGGAACTCTTGAATTCGAAGAATCCGTCTTCATTTTTACACATCTCTCAGCTGAAAAGTCACCCACAGTACTGTTAATTCCACAGTTTGTACCTGAGGGGACAGAATTGGAAAGTCAAGTCTCACTATATCATCTGATGATGGAATTTTCTTCCATTTTCATTGTCCAAGCCCAAATCACCAACCCTTTCATTATATCTTTGGACACAACCATCTCTGAGTTCTTTCCAGAAAGTCAAGTCTTAATTGGAATCAATTTAAATCCAGTGCTACTTTACAGGATCTTAAATTTTCACTCTACTGTTAATTTTACTTCAAAGTCAAACATCTATCTACCTAACTTTTAAAAAAAATATCTAGCTAAGATGATTTCATAGATCACCTCCAAAGTGATCTCTGGCCTCAAAGAGCAACTTTTTTTCCCCCTCTCATAAACCCTGTCTGCCTCCATGGTTATAAATTGGATGTTTTTATCGGGGAAGAATTTTCCCACAAAGCCAACATCAGACTAAAACTAAATGTTGGCCTATTGTTCTCCTGCCCAGTTTCTCTTTAGTTAATTGATTGCAACTCTTCTTGGAATCTGAGTTCTCTGGATTTTGCAATTAGGGTTCAGGACGTAAGCAACTTCATTTTCTTCTCCACACAATAAGAGCTTCATCTCATTTTGATCCTCAGCAAGGCTGCGCATATTTTGTGATGATTCCTCGGTTTCCTCTTGGAGACTGATCCAATTTATTCAAAGTACTTTGAGCAGCATCGTGATCATTAAGGGGTGATTTGCAGAACATTCTTACATGCATACTACTCCGGCAATTTCCATCTGTAATGTATTTTTCTGAGATACCTGTACCTCTCCTTTCAAGGTTTATTCCAGGAAGCAATCTGAGATTTACCTTTTATTTCTTTGATAAATTCCACTAGCAGCTGTCAGGGTTGTTATTCCGACAACAAGTGAAACATTTCTAACGTATTTCCAGAGCACTGAGAGCTGGATCTGTCTCCAGGGCAGCGATATCTCCCTCTCTCAAGCCTTGATGATTTCATTTTTCCATCAATCTTTCCAGTCTCTTCCACCTCGGTTTTTTGTTCTTATTCTTCTGCTGACCCTCTGACAATTATACTAAAAGACAGCTGTGAAGCAAATTGGCTTTTCCTTGACTTTCACCTGAGGAAAATGAATGCCTAGAACCAGAAAAGGCTGGGACCAAGCCTGGTCTTAGTCATTTCATTGAACTACCTTTGCGTTTTCTTAAGAAGACAGTATGACTGTAAGAGATGTCTCTGTCCCTATCTCTCTCTCTCTCTCTCTCTCTCTCTTTCTCTCTCTCTCTCTCTTTCTCTCTCTCTCTCTCATCTATCTATCTATCTATCTATCTATCTATCTATCTATCTATCTATCTATCTATCTATCTATCTATCTTTTTAGAGACTATGAGCATGCCCACATACGTATGATGTATGAATTAAACCTTTGGATCATCAAAATCCAAAGACACAGGCAGAACAAACTGAGTCTACTGGTCTAAGTCATGGTGACACCATGTAAGTGATGAAATACCTAAGAGATTATGTGAAGAGAAAATATTAAGTTTTTAGTATAAGGAAATATCCTCAGTTAATCTGGGGACATATGAGATTTTTTTAGTTTAGAACTTTCATAACCTTTTAGGGAACTTTTTAAAGAAGAAATGGTCTAAACTTTTGCTACAAAATGAAAGAAACATGTAGTTACTTAGAATGAGAAAATAACTACTAAATTCAGAATAAAATCTGGAAAATATTGTGAAATTCTGAAAAAGAATGAATTTTATTAACTAATTATTTGAAATATCTCTGTAAGATTATATGATGTTGCCCATATATAATCCTACCACTTGGGAGGCTGAGGAATGAGTATTGCCGTAGGAATGAGGGCACCATAGTGAGTTCCTGGATAACAGAGGCAACAAAGTAAGACTTTATCTCAAAATGTCATAAACAAAATCTCAACGTGACTAATTTTCCCAGCATGCCTTAGCCTTCAATATAATCTTCATAGAGTAGTAATGATCTAATAGAATTTTCTACATATAATACAATTGGATTTTCATATTTCAATGCCAAGTAAGTTTTGACATTGCTAGGACACTCATGGCATGGGATTGTTTTTGTATGTAAAGATCTGATTATCATCCTGTCATAGCATTTACATTCTAAAAATAAAACTTTCTCCCCAATAAATCATACAGGAAATTCTGAGTCTTCAATATAAACAGAGAGCAGACAGATGCACACAATAGCACTTTCAAATGTTTAATATCCCCCGATGATAATAATATTAATTTATACAATTCATTTTTAGCTTATTAATAGGATAAAACAATAAGAAAGGTAATGGATACAAGATACTTTAGACTTTATTTGTTTGTTATTTATTCATATTCCATGAGTGTGCACATGCCACAGTGTGCATAAAAAAAAAAAACAGCAAAAAATTTCAGGAGTCAGTTCTAGTTTCCCACCAAGTGGGTCCCAATCAGGAATCAAACTCAGGTTATGAGCCTTTTTGGCAAGCATCTTCACCCATTAAGCAGCCTTGCTGGCCCAAGGTACTGTTGTAGGATATTAATCACACTGTGAAGCCCACGTTTGTGTTTGTGTTAATTAAATAAAATCAACCTTGGGTCAGGCAGTAAAGTCAGCATCTAGTTGACAGGAAGTAATCATAGAGAGTCAGAGAGAGTCTGGAGGATGGATAGAGACACACAGGAAATAGTAAGGAGGGACTTTGAGGTGACCTTTGTTTGTTTTGGCCCTAGTGGAAGGACACTTTCTTTCTGAGACACTGATGAAAAGGGAAGGTCAGCTAGCTGCTCCTCAACCTCTCTGAGCTAGCAGGTTTTCACCCCAGCCTTTGACTCCCAAGTCTTATGGCTAAATAGAATGGCAGGAGGCTGATCTGGAGGGACATAAAGGTCCCACTGGGCTGCTGCCTGAGAAGCAGGCCAGTAACTGCAGAGCCACAATTACTGGCTGAAACAGCAGTAGATTCAGATGCAGCCATTGTGATGCTGGAAAATCACCAAGATAGATTTTGGAAATTGTTTTTTTATGTTAAGAATTATTTAATATTTAATGGCATGATACTATTTTATACATTTCTTGCAATGGAAAGAAAATAAAAATCGAAGTTTTACAGTCACTTAACTGTCTCTAGCAAGGGTGTAGGTTTGTTTGCCCCAAAGTATTTCCATCCCCAAGATGTTGGCCAATTGATGTTATGAAATAAAAGCAATTACATTTGAGGATTTTAAAAGTTAAAGTGAATTAACCTTTTTTTTTTTTAAGAAAAAGGTTGTTTTTAATTTATATTCTCAGAAAAGACCCAAGAAGGCAAATTAATAAGGGAAAGCCCTAAGGAAAAATATACCCTGGGAGTAATTTTTTTAAGTAAGTCAGAAATAAATCTAAACATAAGATGGAAATTCAGTTTGTCCCAATGAAAAGAGCAAAGCCAGAGTGTACTCAATTCCATATCCCCCATTTCACTGCTCTGACATGAGAACAAGAGTCACACAATTTCCCATAGGCAAATGGTAGTAAACTAAGATGCAGCCAAAGCTACTGATCTTTTAGTCCTTTCCAGAATGCCCGTTTTAGTTTTCTTCTCCTGTATACATAAGCCGTTGGCTAGTGGCAGAGACCATCTAAGACCATGAAGGTCCTGGTCATGCCTACACGTTCTGGTCCCATCCTGCATTATATTGAGGATTAAACTATACCCACACCCTATAAAGCTGACCAGTAGCTGTTCGCGTTTTGGATTTTGACTTGACAGGCATAATCAGAATGTCCCCTACTTATGGAATTGTCATTGCCACCTTCAGAGTGAGCACTATTGTAAAACTCTAGGATAACTCTAAAGACTCTAAGGCCATTTCTCAGCATTTCGTGCCCCCCACCCCAGGAACCAAGGACTTAACAAATACACATGCACGTACTGAAATGTTGGGAATTTTCCATCTCCCTGAGTCCTTGTGAGTGTTCTCCAAATAGAGCTCTGTTCCTGAAATTGGGACAAGATAACCCACAGATGTCCACAGATGTTTTGACTCAGTCCCTGGGAAAGGGGCAAAGTAACCCTTAAAATGTTTCCTCTTGTAGCCGGGAGGTGGTGGCGCACGCCTTTAATCCCAGCACTCGGAAGGCAGAGGCAGGCGGATCTCTGGGAGTTCGAGGCCAGCCTGGTCTACAAGAGCTAGTTCCAGGACAGGCACCAAAGCTACAGAGAAACCTGTCTCGAAAAACCAAAAAAAAGAAAAAAAGAAAAAGTTTCCTCTTACCTCATCTGAACTGGCAACTGCTCTCGAGCCAATTATTGGTAATAGCCCTTTAAATAAGCCAATCATAATAGTTAAAGAACAACCCCCAGACTCCCCCCTTGCTTTTGTGGCTTTTTTTCTTTAAGAGAAGCCTGTACCAGCCATTCAGGGTCTTTCTGGCTTCTTGAATACTGAAAGACCCTGTCATGACAGAATTAACAAAGTCCTCATGCTTTTACATGAACTATTCTGTGAGAGATGGTCTCTTGGGGTGACTCCTCCTGGTAGTCGGGGTCCAACACTATGATTATTCACATTTCAATAATAAATGAAAAACTATTGCTAAACTGGTAAATAACAAAACCAGGAATAAACCCCATAGCAGTATTCTGTAAACACCATGAACTTGGCACTATGCTATATGGAAAACAATGTTTTTTGTAGACATTTAATACCCATATCTCAGCTCCAAAAATGACTACCAAGTGTACTGTCATAGCTTCTGCAGTGACTGTGATCATTGTTGAAATTTACTGGTTATCTTTGTAGTTCACTTTTGTATTTTGGAGCCAAAACACTTTTTCCAAGCACCAAAACATTTCATTTCACAGACCCTTTTGTAAAGTATATTGTCCCTTTGCTCTGCTCTCACAGTGCCTAGCAACTACTTCTCCTATCCCATTTTGCTAATCTTACTGTTTTCCCCTTTTAGCTGCCAGACCCAGTGCCATAAGCATTAGGGAATTACATTTTCCCAACAAATTAAGTAATCCCATGCCATATATAGAAAGACACTCTAATATTTAGCAGTCAGTATGAAGCATAGTAACAGTAGGGAGGAAAACATTATTTACTAAGGCCAATGCTGCCATTTGCTTGATATTACCATGCCAGGGTCTGCTGTTTGAAGGAGAGACGTATACCAGGGAAATGACCAGTTAGTTAATCATTCAAGGGAAGGAGTCGGGTTACAGAGGTGATGAGAAGAACATCGTTCTTCAAAATCAGATGTGCCAATCAAATCAAAGAAAGTTGGTGTTTCATATTTCCCTATGTAAATTGAATAAAGAGTACTGGTATTCTCAAAGGATTACCAATAAGAAGCTGGCTATAATGTGTCTTTCAAAGGATCATTTCTCTTTAATGTATTATTGTCATATGCTTTGAAATTCATAGTATTTATGAATTTTAGTCTTCAATTTTATTATCTCAACTTTATGTTTTGCTAAACCCACAGAATTTAATAATAGCAGGTTATTGCCCTCTTATTCACTTCAAGCCATTTCCTATATCCTGTAAACTCAGGTGATGCTGAAAATAATTTGATTTCTTTGACTCAATAAGCAGGTCAATGCAATATGCTTACTAAACCTTGACTGTATGGTTATCATTCACATCGAGATGGGAAAATTATCTCTTATTGTTTTCACTTAGTGAAAATTTATTGATACCACTTAGTAAAATAACAATGTTAGAAATGATCTGTTACTTCTTGTGTGAATGATACTGTAAACACACATCATCATGAGTAAAGATCAATGTAGCCTAAAAGAAGCTCTTCCTTGATGGAACATTAGAAAGTTTTAAAATATATAAGTGTAAACTTTTAAACACCAAGACTTGAATTCACATCAATTACTGTCACTTCCTTTTTTATATAATTTAAGAGTTTATTTACCATCTTGTGTCATAATGTCTTTACCCCTGAAACAGAAACAGTGTCTCTAATTGAGATGTGGTAAAGACTCGAAGGAGTCAATTATTGCAAAGTGCACAATACAGGGCGAGGGTCACTCTGACATGTCTACTTGTCAACAGTGTTTGCTGATGGAAGAGTGGAACTCACAGTTGTGGGTGTGATCACAACCTCCACAGTAGCAGAAATAACATTCTTGGCAGTCATCTTCTGAACTGAGGTATGGGTCCCAGCAAATACTAAAAGAGAAGACAGTGTAGCAACGTGATACACAGAGACCAGGGTGAGGAGTACTCTACATTTGGGGCAGCGAGGTTACTTAGTGCGGGGGGCTTCTCGACCGGCGAGGAAGAAACACCCACCACACTAGGATTCTTTTCAGATCACGCTTTACTGGAGTGCATTTGGTTGAGGGAGAGCATAAAGCAAAGGGGGGCAGAAAACGAGAGAGCAGAAGAGAGAGAGAGAGACGAGAGGGACGAGAGAGAGGGGCTAGAGAGAGACACTAGAGAGAGAGAGATATGAGAGAGACGCTAGAGAGAGAGACAGGAGCACAATGGCGGCTGCTTATAAAGGGAATTGGCACATGGGTCACCCTGTGATTGGCTGCCACCATCAGCTGACACCAGACTGCATCGAGATAGGCCCAGGGACCCTTATCCACAGCGCAAGCGGGAAGCGGGGGACACGTAGCTCTCAAAGGCATAGCCAAATATGGGGTTGTTTATAACCAACAAGACAGGATGTGGTGCCATCTTGTAATGGCGATCCTGTCTGGCTCACTACAACTTAGTTAAAATGGGAGAAGACAGGAGAGTAATGGGAAGTAAGGCGGCACAAATGCACACATTGCAGATTATCAAAGCCAGTATTGTTTTCCTTTGTTGGTGGTGAGAGCAGCTGAAAAGTCAGTAAATAACCCAAATAATTTTCCATTTTCATCGTAACCTTTTTCCATGAGCCAGAGAGTAAGCTGTTATCTTGAATTGAAGAGAGAAGATATCTGGGTATATTTTTGTTCTCTGTCATTTATAGTCACAGGAAGAAGAAATAATCTGCAATAATTCAGGATGAAAGGACACTCTCAACCATTTGGAAAGGTATTAGCAGGTATTCCTTATTCATTGTGTTTATCTTCCAGCTCCTTTAATCATAAAATTCCTGAAAAAAAAATCAATACATAGGAAAGCCAGGCTTTTAGGGCAGACTAACAAGGACTTTTATTTTTACAAATATTCATATTAATGTTAAGTTTCAAAATCAGTCAGCACTGTTTGACAAGATTAAAAAAAGTATACCTCATGGGATATATTTTATCATTTTTATTGTGTCCCAGTGAAGCTAATCATAGTGAAGGGGTCATTGCCCAAAGGAATCAAACCTATTGAGACAAAATTCACAGGTCTTTTTTCTATGAAATGAATAGTGGCTAGGGAAAGCCCAGGTGGGATGGATTCCCAATACATAAATGCTGTTGTTATAGAAGGGAATGTAAAGGAGGTTGATGTCTTAGTAAGGGTTTCTATTTCTGTGCAAAGACACCATGACCATGACAACTCAAAGGAAAGCATCTAATTGGAGCTGGATTACAGTTCAGACATTTAACCTATTTCTGTCATGGTGGGAAACATGGCAGCATGCAGACAGACATGATGCTAGAGAGGTAGATGAGTGTTCTCCATCCAGATCAGCAGGCAGCAGGAAGAGAGTGTGACACACTGGGCCTGGCTTGAGCAACTGAAATATCAAAGCCCACCCCAGTGACACACTCCTTCCAGCGTGGCTATACTTATTCTAACAAGGTCACATCTCCTAATAGTGCCACTCCCTGTGATACTATGGGAGCCGTTTTTATTTAAACCACCACAGCTGGTAAGATAGTAGGGGAATCACCATCACTATTTGTCTGGGACCAATGGGTTTCCTGGGATGTGCTACTTTCCGTTTTAAAACAGCAACAATAGCAAGCAGACTGAAGGAACTGGTGCCATTAAAAAGCCTAGCCTTATTTATGTTGACCATATGTGGTACTGAACATAGGGGGACCAACATAGCACACTTACAATTGATGTACTAATGTGATGTTTAAACTGTGGTGCCATCAATGTGTGAGATCATTAATAGTTTATCACAAATCCTCTATTGCTTTTTTTCAAATGACTACAGAGATATGTTATATATTAGAATATGTATTAAAATTATATACATATATTAGAATTATATATATATATGATAGAATTATAAATACTGGAGTATAATAATGAATCAAGAACATTTTTAAAACAGCTTATTTCTTGATTTTGACAGAATCGCCTACATTCATAGCCTCCCTGGTTACTGGGGATGTTTTCCTTTTTTGATCAGAAAAGTGAACTTCATTTCTTTAGGATAATAAAGGCAACATACTGTCTGTCAAATTGTTAAACTCCCTTCCATCAATCTGTTTAGTCCAGAACAAGCCACCACAAACATGGTCCGTTCTGACAAAGTGCCCTACTCTTGCCTTCTTCTCCCCAGTCACAATGCAGCTCCAGTCCCAAGTCTTGCATGGAAGCATTTAGTTGGTACCAGGAACTCTGACTGCCAAGAAATCTAAGAAATGTGTGCGCCTCTGCAGCTCTTTGGAGCCTCAAAGTGTTTCCAGTGAGGAAACCACTCTCATCCACCAGTACACTTATTTCTGTTTTCAATAGATGCCCACACATGGCAAGACTGTCTATAATCACATGGAATTTGAGTATGCATGTATTGATGGAGGCCACTTGTTCATCTTCTGACCGCCCTGACTTGAAATATTCACACAGAAACTATATTATTTAAATCACTGCTTGGCAAATTGCTTAAGCGTATTGCTAGCTTATATCTTTGGTTAAAGAGAAAAAGGAGAAATGGTGTGGGAAGTCTTTCTGTATATGTGTTGCGTTTGTTGGTTAATGAATAAAGAAGTTTCTTTGGCCTGTGATAGGGAAAATAGAGCTAGGCAGGAAAACTAAACTGAATGCTGGGAGAAAGAGGGTGGAGTTAATGAGAAGCCATGTAGCCCTACCAGAGAGAGAGGCTGAAGAGAACTTTACCTGGTAAGCCAAGCCACAGCCACGTGGTGATACACAGTTTAATAGAAATGGGTTAGTTTAATATAATTTCTGTGTGGTTATTTTAGTCTTGGAAGCTGGTAATGAACAAGTGACCTTTCACCTATACTCATGTCTAGATAGTGCAGTTCTCAGGCCACTTCAGCTCTTACTCTAAAACTTGGAGGAAATTAAATTTTTTGCTCTATGCCAATGTGTTCCCATGACATACAAGTGATTGTAGGATTCAATTTTGTGGGGTTTGGTGATTTCAATTATGACTTTTTTGCCCTCTACTTTGTTTGCTCTTTTTGTGCAATTTCAGTGAAGGAACGGGTTATGCATTCTGTGAAAAGTTATACATAATTAATAACCATTTATCAAAAGTAACTGAAAAAAAGGCTCAGGAAAAAGAACGCAATTATCTGCGGTTGCATTAAAGGTTACTAAAATGCCCAGAAAACTTTGCTAGTCTTTGACCAGATAGAGATGACTGCTTTTGTATCAGTGATTTCTAACACTGATACAGTAGAATTCCAGCCACTTAGGAAAGGAAGTATTTATTATGGTTCTTGATTTCAGAGTGTATCAGTCTATCATAGTGAGAGCTAGGGAAACATTCCAGGAAAGTATGAAACCTGGGGCAGCTTCATCTGTGCACTAGGAGTCTGTGGCATGGCTTGTTCACATGTTGGTGGATCTTGAAGAACAAATTGGAAACAGACTTGGGCAACAACCTCAAGACCCATCTTATGAGTCCTTTATGCACTAACAAGGCCTTATGTTATAAAGATCCCATAATGTTCTTTGTCCCTTGCAATGCTTTCAACTTGAAACTAAGTGTTCTACCATATGAACCCATGGTGCATATTTCAGATTTAAACCACAATACCCTATAGAACATGATAACAGAGCAGAGGTATCTCCTTTTTCTGAAAAAAAATAAAATAAAATTAGCATGAGGAAAAGTAAATTGTGATTGACAGTTTTCAGCCTGAACAGAGGCATATATTTGAATGACATCCTAAATCATGGCTGGCCACAATAATGAATAAGGTTAATTAAGTATCACCAATCAAAATATACAGAACTAGAGGATATTTTAAAGTTGCACATATCTTAGAGTTTCTAGTTCTAAATGTAGTATTATCTATTTAACTGTGCACTCAAGCATTTTCTTTCTAAAGTTCAAAGGACTGCAGCACGTGGAATAATGATTTACATTGCAAGGGCTCTTGGCTACATGTAAATGATATGTAATTACTACATAAAACCTCATACCAGGTGCAAATAACAGACACAGCCAGCATGATGACAGAGAGATTTTATAAATAGTAAGGGGTGGGGGTTAATTTATTAAGAGTGTCAGCATCCACAGCTGTCTCCCTTCAGTTGATGTGGCTCAACTGCTTTGTTAAAAGATATCATAATACCTTCTCCATTGTGTTACTTTGTTTCTCTGTAGCATTTTTGAGAATCAGGTTGCTACAGCACTGAAAGAGGACCTTAAAAGCCTCTGATGAAACTCAGAAAAATATCAAATTCAATGGCATTTGCAAGAACCCTGTTCTTCACTTATGGTTGCTTTAATCTAACCAACTCTGCCCAATGAACACAGACGTTTTTCAAGTATTCTTTCTTTTTCCCTATGGAGTAGATGCATTTTTTTAAAAACTCAAAACCTACAGAGCATAGCTCTCGATTGAATTTATCAGTGGTAGAGCCTTTGTTCAGGGACTTGAGCCAAATCATTTTTATCAGACTGGCTGACTTTATGACTGAAATTATTTGGTCTGATCCTGTTTTGATTCTGTGCAGGCAGATGTGTTCACCAGGAGGGTGATTCTATAGCCATAAACCTAGGTCAACACTAACAATAGCAGACCTCTTTGTGGATGGCTAATAGTACAGATTCCCCACAAGCTGATACAGGCTCTGCAGAGAACTAGGGCAGCATTCAACATGGTACAAAATGAAGCATCAACTTGAGAGTTTAAAAGAAGCATGTATTAGTAATAAAAAGACCTAACACAACAAAGTAGACCAAAGCAAGTTACAGAGAGACCTGCGGCATCCCAGTGATTCGAGAGAACTCCCTTATTGACTGGTGATGGGCTCTTTCTTCACTAGGTCCATGATGCAGTCAGTAGAGCCCACTATAATTAAGAATCTGTGAAAGTCACAAAAAGAAAGAATGCTCATATTTTCTGAGTATTTTATTAATTGAGATAGATAACCATCAGGAAAGGATAGATATCAAGAATATGTCCTTTCCTGAGAGTTATCTATCTCAATTAATAAAATAATAAAATTAAAAAATACTCAGAAGTAAAACTCGGAACACTGGACTTCTGAAGACTGACAATATTTCTCTATAGCTCTCTTCTATTGTCAGAAGGTTGACTCAGGTCTGCTCTGTTCTATTCTAATGGTGCTTGTGAAATACATGATGTGTGGCAAATACATGGGGATATATTTTTAATTCCATCATTTTAGTAGCTGAAATCATGTTGACTGAAACTAAGCTTATATGATTATGTTCCACTTTGCATTAAATGTTTCGAGAATTATGAGAGAGTTTGAACCACTTGCTTGCTCTAAGGTCAAGAAAAATCAACTCAGAATTAGTGATATGAATTTAAAAACTATTTGACTCTAGAAAGCATGGATTCTTTTTTTTTTTTTTTT
>NC_022024.1:19594216-19597753 GCF_000317375.1 Microtus ochrogaster
GCCTGCCTCTGCCTCCCAAGTGCTGGGATTAAAGGCGTGCACCACCACCGCCCGGCTAGAAAGCATGGATTCTTTATAGCTATTTTCTTTCAGTAATCTGTGGTGGTCTGAAAGAAAAAGCCCCCAAAGGGAGCAGAACTATTAGGAGGTGTGTCTTTGTTGGAGAAAGTGAGCCACTATGGGGGTGAGCTTTGGTCCTTTTCTCAGACTTCACTCAGTGTGACAGTCAGTCAACTTCCTGCTGCCTTCTGTTCAAGATGCAGATAGCACCAGATCTGCCTGCACCCTGCTGCACTCCCATCACGATAACGGATGGAAGGAAACATCATGATGATAATGCTTTCTTTGTAAGAGTTGTTGTGGTCATGGTGTCTCTTCACAGCAATTAAAAAAAAAAACCTAACTAAGACAAAATCTCTAAGTTTCTTTATGACTTGCAGAGCCCAGATCTGTTATTAGATGTTCTGCCTGTTTCATGAGCTCAATCTGTTAAAAAAAAAAAAAAAAGAATTTATTGTCCTTCTCTCAGAAAAGCATTCACATTCTGAGTTTTCTGGCCTAGTGAAAGTAATTTGGAAATCTGAATGCTGTCTCTAATTTGTTTCTCAAATTCTTCCCCATCTACTACTCATCACAAAATTTGCAAATTTTAATGAGATTATTTTTCAGTGAATCCATTTCTCTTCTTTATTCTTCAAAACCCTAATCCTCTAAGTCTATGCTGTCTCCATAGACTGCTGGGCCTGAACCATGACCACTTAATGGCTCTCCCATTATTTTAACCATTTGAATTTTCATAACAACAACAAAGGATATTTAAAAAATAACATGTACTGCTACTCTCCTTAAACCTCTTGGCCAGTTTCTTATCTCTTCATGAAGGACTCAGATTATTGTGAAATTAAAGACGTCCAGCACACACTCTTCTACCATGCCTTCCACCTGCATGATGAAGGTGAACTTTCACCTCCAGGTTTCTCTTCAGAGTTTCTTCTCTGCAGAGAAATCTTCTCCTTTCTTAGTGTAGCTTCCCACTGTTCTCTCAAGGCCCTGAGGCATCTTTTTGTGATTTTCCCATGAATTTATTCCTCCAGCCCCAAGGCCAGGTCATGCTGCTTTCCATCACTCTGTATATGCAACACTCTGTGCTCCTAAGACACTTCTCACACCGCACAATGACCATGCATTTTATCAGCGTTTGGCCGTTTGTAATCTCTGCAAGCAGAGAAACCTTATTCCTTTCTTTGTGGAACTTCAAGCCATACACCGAATGGAACATTTGTGCATATAAGATGTTTAACCAACATTTATGGAATGAATAATAGTTTGAAAATTGAGTCAAAGAAAATTGTGTCCGTATGATGATTTAAGCATTCTTTAATATGCTCTGTCTGTAAAAAACAGTGCAGACTAGTATATGTCCTTTGTACAATGGACTGAGTCAGATTATTATCTGACTGTAAAAGCTAAAGCGAGATGAATTTCTGTGCATTGCAAAATTAGTAACAAGAGCATCCATGAAAGACAAATATTCAAACTGGGATTACCTTTGTTCATATTGCAAGAATACTTACAAAATATACTGCAACTAACCATAAAAAAATCTTATAAAAGCAATTTTCAGATATACCTACCCAATTCATATTATGCATAAACTTCTGTGACACAAATAGAAATCTACATTTGTTAATCGATAACCAATCGCAGAAGCTCCAGATATCACATGGATTGAAGTTCTGTTTTCGTGTCTGGTCTGCCTTTTGCCCAAGATCTGATGAGACTACATCAGTGGTAAAAACAAAAATGTAGTCTGTTACCTAGTGAAGAAAAAAAAACCTCAAAATAATATTAGAACCTTCAGAAAGCTAACCACCTCACAAATGATTAAAATGAAAATAATACAAGTAAAATGAGATTAACTCCTGAGTAGGGTTGGTTACATTAAGCATCTAATATGGCATCCTAGGAGCCCTGTGTGGGCATTATCCTGAAGGAAACAGACAGCGATGAAATAGTCCATGCAAAGAGGGAAAACTGGAGATGTGTACATCTTACTGACATGTGCTTTCTCTACCACATGCAGAGAAGACAATGTTTCCCTTTCTTCCCTCCATGAGAATTTATCTATAATTCTTTCCCTGGATCAAAATGCTCTGAGATTCTGGGCTTCTGTATTTCCTTACATCAGTGATTCTTACACCTTACTACAAGGTGTCAGGCAGGCCTAAGAATTTGTATTACTGACATGCTCTTGGCTGGGGATAACAGTTTTGTCCTGGTTATCCTTAGAAAACCAACTCTTTAGACTATGATTTCTTCTGAATATTTATCTCTGTTTCCCAAATACCTTTCCAAGATTTTGAATTCAACATGTAAATTATTTTAAAATTTAAAGGAATGAAAAATTCAGAGTACAGAAAAAACTAAATATATTGAGCAAACAATGATTTTTCTCACCTTTTATAACATACGACATAATATAATGAAGGTAAATATCTTAATAGAAATTACATTAGTCAAAACACAAATTCAATGACAATGGTGGAGGTGAGAGCTTGGCTACGAATCTTAAGATTTCATTAGCTTCGTGGTTCTTATGTGAACACGGTAGCCTTGATTGGGTCATTTTGCTCTCTACAGAGATTTATCTATGCCTTAGTTAGATGATAAAGAGACCATTAGAAACACTCCATTAAATAAACCTTTTGAAAACTGTCTCTGAAAAAGATTACTCATATGAAACCTATTGAATATAACTTTAGAATAATGAATGCCGCAAATAGAAAAAGGATTCCAATGCTTGACAGGAAGAGTTCCCCTGCATTGTGTCTCTAAATTCTTTTCTATTTGATAAATTATGTTACAAAGAGAGTCCACAGTCTTTGTAGATTGACTTACGCTGTACCTACTCCATGAATGCTTTAGACTATCCTTCACTTGAATGGATTCTGTTAGGACACAAAAGGTGAAGGACTCACGCTTAGAGGTTCTTTATCCAGGATGATTGAGTTTGTATCAAGGATCTTCATTCTCTTAATTGATACAGAGTGAATAAATGTTCAGGAAAAAAAGGACTACTTCTTTGTTGCTAGAAATAGCATCTGTGACCCAGGAGGAGATGAATTTTTGACTTCTAATAGGGTATTCCAACATTCTATAGTGAAAACAGAGACACAGTGCAATCTCTAAATCAAATACTTACAGCAGAATTCAACTGTCCAAATACCTCATTATGATGCAATTTTGCCCTCACCATCATAATTATAAGGGAGGAATCACATCTCCAAAATTTTATTGGCTCAAGATCTACCCAACCAGAAAGTGGATAGCCCAACTCTTTCTTTTCCAAATGGTACTTCCTGTACTCTCATTAAAGAGCAAAGAGGTTTCTAAAGTCTAAAAGGAAGGCTTTTAGTCTTTTCTCCTTGCCATAGTTACATACTTATGTCCTCTAGCAAGTCCCTGTTGAAACTTCATCTCTAAGGTGATAGGTTAAGAAAGGGTTCAGGGTTGCTTTAAGAATTGACTGAGTCATTA
>NC_022024.1:19598293-19598829 GCF_000317375.1 Microtus ochrogaster
CCAGGCTGGTCTCGAACTCACAGAGATCCGCCTGCCTCTGCCTCCCAAGTGCTGGGATTAAAGGCGTGCGCCACCATCGCCCGGCCTAAACTGGGGTATTTTGTTACAGGAGCACAGACAAAACTGACGATCCATCCTGGACCTGGCCCCACTGTGGTGATGCTTCTCTAAACTGGGAAAGAAATGTTGACTTTAAAGCTGTTTCCCCAAGACGTCCTCCCATTTTCCACCTTGAAACTCTGCTGCCTTCTGTGTTGTCAATGGAGAGCTGATTTGCAAATGCTTCTGTAGCCTCAAACCCCAGGTTACACATTCTAACTACCCAGTCTTTGTTCCTTCTTCCCCACCTCAGTTATCAGCTCCATCCCACTTCTGCTCAATTACACCAAGTAAATTCGTTGATGAACTTCAGTTTTCTCTTTTTTTTCCCCCTTCATTGGAAATAGCTTTTTTTCAACCAGATGTGGTAGTGCATGCCTTTAATCCCAGCACTAAGGAGGCACAGGCAAGCCTATCTCTGTTTAGTTTGAAGATAG
>NC_022024.1:19599164-19630631 GCF_000317375.1 Microtus ochrogaster
CACTTCCTCCCCACCTCCCCATCCATCTGGATCCATCCCCTTTCTGACCCTCATTAGAAAACAGTCTTCTAAGGGGTAGCAATAAAATAAAGACAAATACAGTAATGTAAACTAAAAACTAATGCATTAGAATAGGACAAAACAAACAACAAGGAGGAAAAGAGTCTAAGAAAAGGCACATGAAACATACGCAGACAAAGAGACCCACTAGTTTGCACACTCAGGAATCCCATGAAAACACTAAACTGAAATAAAAATACATATATGGAAGACCTGCGGGGGGAAAAGATTGTAATATGTACTTAAAAATTAAAATACGATAAAATTTAAATAAAAGAGAGAGAAGTTATGAGCATACAGCCTACCCTTAAGAGTACTTTGTTTCCCTGGTGAGACTCTCTTGGAGAAAACTAAATTTTCATTTGCAAATTGTTATCAGTTGGAGATACCTTCTGGATTAAGGATGGAGGCCTGTGTCTTTTCACTTTTCTTTTCAACTCTAGGACCCTATCTGGTGCAGCCCTGTGTGGTCCCAGTGTACGCTGCCTCCTCAATCTCTGTAGGTTCTTATGTAAATGTTCTCCATTCCAAGAAATCCAGTATGGACAAATTCAACAGAACCACTATATACAGGCTGCCCATGCATGCTTCAGCATTGGCAGGGCATACATTTCATTCCTTCATTTATTCATTTCATTCATGTATATAAATATTTTAGGAAGTTTCTACTGTATTAGGTTTTCATACTACCTTTCAAATGACCCTTAATTTTAGCTGTCTCTTGCTGTACCCTCCTAATTCCTATCCTCCCTCTCCCTCCCCACTTGGTCTTCCCATTATAGCCCTACATCATATTTCCTTGTGAGCCTAACCTTTAATGGCTGAGCCATCTCTCCATCCCCTCCCATCCATTCATAACTATCTCTTCTCTTTCCCTTTTCTATGAAGATTTATCTGCTTCCCCTTCCTATACTGACAAAAGTTTTCTATTCCTTTTCTGTAATGAATCTGACTCAGCCTCCCTCAAATTGTCTCTTACCTGGTCTCCTCTCTCTTTTCATTTGGATTCTTTGGCGAACCTTCCAAATGCACAGAACTAACTGCGTTAGAACATAATTCATAGTTATATGTCAAGATACACAGGAAAAACATGAATGTGTTTCCTTGTTTCTTCCTTCCATCACTCTTATGACAAGAATGGTTTTCTATTTGATTGACTAGAGACATTGAAGAATATGCAATGATGCCTAGGGATGTCATTCAGTTGTACACTGCTTCACAGCATACATAGGGACTTGTGTTCAATTTCTAGCACAAGAAAATAAATTTAAAAATAAATTGTGACATCTAAGAGACATATCAAATTCAATTTTGAAGAACCATAGCATTTATTGAGATCTGGAATGCTTGTTTGCATGTGTGTGATCTTTGGTTATTTTTGTACTTCAAGGAGAGAGTTGAGGAGCATATGGCTGGCAACGCATGCTATATTTACTATCTGGCTTTCTAAAGAAAATATCATAGAATACTACCAGAAAAAGTCATCCTAGATTGCTACTAGAAAAATATCACCCCATCATAGATATGCTCCAAAGTCATGGGCTTCTCCATAATAACCTGGCCTTATTATTAAGATCTACTTAAAGTCCGCACACATAGTTAAAATTTACATTAATAATAGATTTTTAGTGATCTCATAAAATTAAATAACTTGTCCTACTGTTAAAATTATTGGAGAAACTCTATTTCCATCTCTAGATTTTCTAGATATTTTGACTTAACTTCTTTAAAACTGTCCAGTTTTTTCACTGTTACTACAGCTATAACTTTTCTTATTTTTCCCAGTGACTTCCATGTTTCCATTTGCCTCTAAGAACCACCTTTTGTTTCATGCATGTGTTTTATTATTTCACTTTGTTGTTTCCTACAGGCCATTCTCTTCTTGTGACATTAGTTTTGGTTTGTCCAATCTTCTGCTCTTTGACTCACGCCAGACCATCAGCTTCAGGCCTACCTGTCTGTGTTCTGTCTCTTCACCCAGTAACTGTTCCATGCAGTTATTCAGTATAGTCAGCCAGGCAAGCAAAGCCAACAAAAGTCATTTCTAGAATGCTGCCCTTCTATACCATTAAACTACTTCTCTGAGTCTTTCTTATTTAAGATAAAATAAAAACAAATATAAGGCTGAAAATTCAAAAAGATGGAGGTAATTGATTGTCCTGTAATATTGTCATCTAAGCCCCAAATCAAGTCATGTCAGAAACCAGCGGCCTTTGAACAGCTCAGTCATTTCAAATAAGATTTGAATCACATCTCTTTTTATGAAGTGGCCTCGGTCAGGTTGTCCATCACTTGTCACAGTTAGTATCTGAGATGACAACTCTCTATCCCTACAATATTCTATACTGCATCCTTGAATATGCCTCTCTTCTGGCTTGTGTGATGTTCTCAATGACTGTTCTGGAAATAAATTATTTCTTCTTATGTTCCTCACCAGTTACAAGCCAGATATAAATGTCCTATCCCTTGACTTTCTCTCTCTATGTCTCTCCTTGCATATTTGATTTTGCCTGGATTTGAGTAACTGTCAACTCCTGGTGCTGGTTTTCAAGAATTAAACTAAACTACATAAGCATAAGACTATATAGGCTTTTAAAATTTCAAACATGGTTCTTTATTTATGACCTCGATGCTATACTCACATCCAAGCTACCTGATATCTTATGTTAGTGCATGGATTTTGGAGTTTGATGGCCTAAGACTGCAACTTGATATTCACAAGACCCCCCCCCCTAATTCCTCCTTGTAAGCAAAAGAAACTCTATCTCAGAATATACAAGGAAGCAAATGTTGGTGTAGAAATATCATAATTACTGGTACCCAAGAAGAACTCAATGCATTGTAGTATCTTACCAAAGAGGTAAAGCCTTTCTTCTTCATATTTTGGATGTAAAAACTTTATATCATGCTTTTAAGCTTTATAAAAAATTGAGGCTGTGAAAAGGAAGTCAGCATTTCAATTATTAAGAATGATTCTGAAAAGTAAAATATAACCTATGTCAATTTGTTCATATCCAGTAATTCTGGGTCATTTTGACATGGAAACTGATTGGTATGCCCATTAATGTAGCTTGATTTTCTAGATTTTAATGAATTTGCAGAATCTCAGATTAAAAGTGCACTAGCCAAGTTTAAATACCCTACACTGAACTCAAATTATACAGATCTATATATAGCCAATATTTATGAAAATTCCGAGAAAGTTTATTGTATCAGACACAACCACACTCTTCCTTTGCTTACCCCTCATCCTCTCCTTTTTCCTTCTTTTCTAGTGAAGATTTGAAAACTCATTCCCCAAACAAAGAAGATGGGGAAACACTAGTTAATTCACCTTTAAAGGATAACAAAAGACAAGTAGGTTTATAAAAATTTAAGAAAGATTTTGCAGGCCAGATTCCAACAAGAGGTGATTGCCAGAAATAATTACCCAGTTGCAAGCTTAGTACTATTACACTTTTGACATTAAACATGTCTTTTTCTGTTGGAATTTAGAAAACCTAACCAGTAACCCAACTGTTTCTAACTAGAAATTACCAAGGCAGATAGAGTTAGTGGTATCTTACCATATCCATAACCAGATAGATGTAAAAGACTAACATATAAATAATTCCAGAGCAGAATAATGTTTTTCATAAACATTCTATTTTAATTTCGCACCTATTTATTTATTGTGTATATGTGTATACACGTATGTGTGGGTACATGCATGTGATGGGAGGGTTAGACAGCAGCGTATGAAAATTGGTTCTCTACTTCCACTCTACAGGTCCCAGGGATTAAACTCAGGCTTTCAGGCTTGACATTATGTAAATTTGCCTGCTGAGTCATCTTGTCTGCCTATAGAAACTCCATTTTAAAAGGAGAATATGAATATTTACTGTTGGGAGAAGCAAATCTTTTAGCTCATCAACCTCTTAACATGTATCCGTGGCAGATTTATTTAGTTTTTATGTAATACTCCTGCAATGTCTTTATTTGAAAACTGGGTTTCTACCAATCATTTTAAGAAAGACACTTGTGTGGGGCATCTTTTGGCAAAGGGACAAAGAACTGTGTGGGGAGATGGTGGCAGGGTTTAAAGGGCTGGAATGCTCTGCTATCAGAAAGAGATCTGTAGCTATTCACAAGACTTCCTTCTAAATGAGTGGAAACGAAAAGAGAGGAAAGGTTTAGGATTTGAGTGATCGATAATCACCCTGCAGTATAGAAACACGAATGCTGACTAAAATCAAAGCTAAATGCACTGCTCTGCAAGACTAGCTGATAGGATGATTTAGGAAATTGTTCAAATTACAGTTTGTACCCTTCATTTATCTGCATTACTATTTGTATAGCATTTCAAGACCAAATTACATTTCTTCCCACATTGGCTTGTTGATGTCTAGACTCTCAAATAAGCACTGGCTCTAAAACCCCAAATTTTAACTTTTCAAGCTAAATGCAAAAAGATCACAGAATGCCTTCACTATCAAGCATCCTTGAGATTCCCTGTGATTTTTTTTTAATCTTCCTTTATCTTACTAATGGAATGACCTTTTCCATTAAAATATTTATGAAATATATATGGGTTTTTAGATGAGTCCATGTAAATGTTATTCTCCACATTCAAGTGTTTCAACTCCTATTTATATTAAATGTGTCCAGATTATAAGGAATTAGCAAATAAAGGAAATAGGAAGCTTAGGAAAAATTGACCCTGAGTGCCCAGAATGTTTCTGGTTTGTCTATTTTTACTTTGGATGATATTACAGAAATTAGAGTCAGAATGACATAAAGGTTGAAATCCAGATAACCTTCATAAAAGCTGACCTCACATCCTTCAATCTATTAAAAAAAAACAAACTTATAGTCCATTTCTTAAAAGCTCAGACAATGCAAGAAAGATATTCATCAGGAAACCAGAGTGTACAGGCTTTGGGAAAGCATGGGTTCTGAGGGCCTGACCATGTTCCTGTCCCAAACTTTTCTTTGACACATTAATTCATATTTTCTTCTCATTCCATGCACTTTCTCTAATGCACTCCTTTTTATCTTTATTTCAGGAGATGTTTTTCCCCAAAGGTCATGAAAGTAAAAGTGTTACACAGACAACCTACTTCCTGAGCTGTTGTATTCCTTTTTAAAATGAAATTGTGTGTGTCTGCATGCACGCGTGAATGCACACTACAACATGTGTGTAGAAGTTAACATACATCTTCCATTTGGTTCTCTCCTTCCTGCCTAGGTTGTGGGGATCAAACACAGGTTGTATGGGTTGCATGACAAATGTGTTTCTTAGTTGAATCATCTCTCCAGTCCAAGCTGTAGGACCCGAACCTATGATACACTGAAGCAAGGAAAAGGCTTTTGCTGAAAGACAAAAAACAAAAAAGAACAAAACTAAGAGTGTAGGTCATGTCTGGAGAAAGAAAGACCGCACAGTGGACAGGTCACAGAGCATCCCCAGAGAAGCCTATTCATGTGATCAAGGTACAAACATAAGCATGACCCATACATGTCTAAGTTTGGCACTCAGACTCAGAGCTGTCTGGCCTCAATAGTACAACTAGGACTGAAAAGGGATGTCTAACTCACTGATGGGTATCTCCAACTCCTGATGTGGGATTCCCCTCTGTATGTTGCGAATACCATTGGTGAATAAAGAAACTGGCTTGGCCTGATAGGGCAGAATTTAGATAGGTGGGGAAAACTAAACTGAATGCTGGGAGAAAAAAAGGGCAGAGTCAGTGAAAAGCCATGTCACCCTGCCTGATACAGACCTCGGAACTTTACCCGACGTGACAATACACAGATTACTAGAAATGGGTTAAAATCTGTGTGGTTATTTTGGGTCTGGGGGGCTGTGAATATACTAGCCGCCCTCTTACAACAAACTCCTAAAAAAATTGTCCATTAGGAAACACCCAATAGTAGTTGAATAAATAAGTAAAATCAATATACAATTCCCTATTCATTCATTTTCTACACCCTGGACATGTTTCTTGAAGTTTCGTGGACTCCTAAATTACCAGTACTAATTCTGTTCTTCTGACATTCCTAACAGAAAACTTTCAGAGTCAAACTTAATTTTTTTTATAACCGTGGGGAGTGAGATCATCACCATATGAATATACTCATTCCCAATTACAGGCACATGCCTGTAATCCTAGCTCTCAGGAGGGAGAGGCAGGACGATGGTGTAGGTTCAAGCTACCACCTACATAGCAAGACCCTGTCTTACTTTAGTAAGCTTTAGTGTAGTTCAGTGGTGGAGTGCTGGCTTTGCATGCCAAAGACATTCTGTTTCTAGCAATACAAAACAAAATGTATCTATGAGATACTAAGTCCCGTCTGGCGTCCAGATTTAAGAGAATCAACTGTCTTGTGCCAAAAGAGTCTCCAAAGGTACATGATCTTTCTATTGAATGTAGCGGCAGCAATTTTACCGACATCATTCTTTACAGCCCCAGAGTAAGCAGAGAACTTTGCCTCATGAACAGAATAATAAATGAAGGATGCAGTCAGAAAGCTATGAGCGAGATATGCCCATCACCCACCACTCTCCCATGATACACATTCCACAAATATTCACTGAGAAACATGTTTCTGCATATTTTCATTCATGTTACAAAACCATGCACTGGAGCACAAACACTCTGGTTAACTCAAGAATCCCTAAAGTCCCCAGAAGAATTAATTTGATATGGGGCCTCTTAGGTAATCCTCTTGAAAATTAGAATTTCAAAACAAAATAGGTCAGTACCAGATAGAGAAGGAAGGGCTGCCGTTGATCTCTGCCTCTCCCTTGTCATATTGAGTAATAATCACAGGATAATTTGCTTGTGTGCATGTGGGCAAACAATAGAGGTATATTATGAACACTGTGCTTAGATGCTAGCGGAAACTCAGAGCTAGGACCTGACACTGATATTTGTTATCAACCATAACAAAAATTTCAATGGTAATTGTTTAAACTATATATTCACATGAAGATATTCCCTAGTACATGACAGCTTTATTTATTCATTTATTTATTGTATGGGTTACTGATTTCATAAGGGAAAATATTTTAAAAATGTGAGAAAAGACTAGAAAACAGAGATGTTTCTCATTCTTCTTAAACACATCCAAACTACGTGACAGTTCCCAACTGTCTGTAACTCCATTTCCAAAGGATCCAATGACTTTTGAATTCCATAGGCACCAGACACCCACATGATACACTGACATACATTCACACAAGATCCTCATCCATAAAAAATAAAATAAATATTAAAATTTTTAATTATAAAAAATGGTCTTAGAAACTAATATTCAATTATAATAATATCTAAGATCCTATAGCTCTCACAGAACTATGGCTTCTGACTTGATAACATGCAATATTTTTCCTATAGTTGTAAATGTATGTAAGTTGTTTAAGTTTATTGTTCTTGTCTAGCTATCTTTTGCAATTTTTATTAATGTAGTTTAACGACATAAAATAATGAGTTTTATTGTGACATTTTCATAAATTTATATGAAGTATCAAAGATCTTATTCATCCCATAATTAGCCACCCTACTCTCTCTTCCTGCCTCAATAGACCCTTTCCTCTTCATCTAGAGTCAGCGTTGGAGAGAAAACAAGTTGTGTTTGGGAGTCTGGCTTATTTCACTTCTCATAGTGATCTCTTGTACCACCCATTTCCTGCAACTGCCACAATCTCAGGTATTATAGTCGAAAAATACTCTGCTATTTATGTTTACTAGGTTTCCATATCTTTTTGTCCATCATGGGGTCTCTGGCTGACTTGCCTTGCCTTTCATGAATGCAGTCTCCATAGATGTGTATGGGCTATCTTCTACTCGAGGCTGACTTAGATTCCTTTGCATGCTAACTCATAAGTGGTATAGATAGGGCGTATAATAGTTTGATTTTGAGTTTTTTTGAGGAATCTTCATACTTATTCCTCAGTAGATTCAGTAATTTAAATTCTCACCATCAGGTATAAGTATCCTTTTCCCTCTTATCAGTATTTGCTTTGGTGTTCTCTCTCTCTCCCCCCCCTTCTGTCTTTACATATCTACATTTGTATTCATATCTCTCTCTCTCTATATATATATATATATAGAAATATATATACATACACACACATATATACATATATACACACACACACACACACACACACACAATCTCACTACATAGCCTTGGTTCATCTAGGAGTCACTAGATCGACTGACCCTCTGACCTTAAACACATATAGGCCCACCTATCTCTGCCTCTGCTGGGGTTAAAGATATGTGCTACCAAGCTGAGTCTTATTTCTTTGTTTACTTGCTTGCTTTGTGCCCTTCTAACAGGGTGAGATGGATTCACAATGTAGTCTTTGTATTTTCTTTAAATAAAATTTGAAAAAGATGTCGACTTTTGTTTTGTTGCATTTGTTGGCCATTTTCACTTCTTTAACTGTCTGTTTGGCTCATTTACTAACTTATTGAGTGGATGACATTTATTCTTCCATGTTTAGATTTTGGAGTTTATTTTCTGCACCTTGTCAGGTTGTAGCTGGCGAACATTTTCTCTGACTCTGCCATCTGTCCCTTCCCTTTGTCGATGTCTCCTTTCCAGATGCTTTTGAAGTCATCACGATCCCATTTGTCACTTCTAACCAGTATTTCCTGAATTTTTTTTCCAGAATGTCCTGGTTTTATGTCTATATCATGAAATGTTTCCCTATTTCTTTGTCTACTGAGTATAGAGTTTTAGGTCTCAGATGGAAGTTTTTTTGATTCATTCTGAGTTTATTTTTATACAGGGTTAAAGAGAGATCTGGTTGGAGTCTTTTTTATGTGGACATCCAGGAAAAACTTCAAATTTAATAGGTTAAAATAGCGCATTATTACCTTGAGTATAAGTTATTGTCTGCTCATTATGGACCTTGCACTTTAGAATGTTGTCTCCCTAGGTCAATTCATTCTAACTCAATTATCTTACTAATTTTAATATTTTGACACTTTTATTTGTCCATAGTTTTAATATACTTTTGTTTTGAAAGTTTTCAAGAATACTTTCATATTTTGCCTTTAACTTTGATCTATTTACTTGTAAACAAATTATTAGCTTATTTTATCATTTCATGTATTAGCTTATTGTTTTCTTTATTGCCTCTTTTATTCTTTATAGTTTAGGAAAGCCTTGCATTCCACAGCAAGACTTGTATATACATCAGTTTAAAAACAGTGAAGGGCAAGCCTCTTGCAGGCAGGATGCTCCAACACCCTGCTTTGTACCCTGAAATCTATGAGTCCCACTCTGTCCCCAAACCCACCTATTCCCCAGGACCTCATGGCTCTCTGGGACACAGACAGTGACTAAAGAGAGCAGATCAAGAGTGGATGGCCAAGACACAACAACTGAAGCCATTGGTCTAAGAGAGGATCCTCTGAGACACAGACACTGACTGCAAGGTTTGCACCATATATAAGGACATTGCCTGCACCAATTGGAGGAGGTGTTGGGTGGGTGCCAAAACACGAATACCTTCCACAACCTAAAGATCAATGTGGCAACACCAGAACTTAGTGTCACCACAACAGGAAGACATGAACATCCTAATGCAGAAGAAACAGAAGAAAATGTGGCCCCATAGTCTTCTCCAGCCATGCAACTGTCACCCCCATTCAGGAGGTCTAATTTGGTCCTCTGCTGGTTCTTGCCCTGTCTGTCCGGAGTTGGTGAACTCCCATTAGCTTAGGTAAACTGTTTCGGTGTGTGTCCCCATCACGGTCTTGACCTTTTGAGCACAAATTTCTTATACATTGTTGTTGCCAAAAGCTGACTGTAGATAAGGTACTCTATATTTCAAAAAGTTGAACCAAAAAAATTTAAAAAGTATTTACTATAATAAATTATAACATTTTCATATGTGCACTTAGGGCAATTGTAAAACTTTATATTTTACATATGTTGTACATACTAAAGTATTATGTATTAAAGTATTATGTTGTGCCATTAACACATATAATTGCATTTTAAAATCTGCTAGAAATGAATAGAAATTTTAGAGTGAGTTAGTGCCCGTCTCTTCCCTTTCCACCTGCCTGACGTCTGCCTTCCACCACGACCTCACAGAGGAGGGTGTGCAGCCCTCTCTTGAGTGCTGAGCTCCACAGCTAAGCTGTCAAAGCTCCTTGAGCCGGGCTACATTTCACTCAGAGACATTGGACAGATGACGGAGTAACTCTTCCAAGTTTATAACAAACGGCTCATTCATCACAGCTGCAGCTTTCCTCTTGGATTCTTAAATCATAGCTGAGTGTTCCAGCTTCATACTCTAAGCATAGCATACATCATATGCTCTTATGTGTAAAAACGTGCCATTATCTCTACTCTTACTTTAGCACATCTGAGAAGTTATTATAGGGGAATTTGGGCATTATTTCAAGACGGGATTTCTTATTACATTGTGGTTATAAAATGTAATCAGTTAGCAGAGGCCTCCTGTCATCTGGCCATTTAAGTGTGATGCCTGGGGCTTTTAGCTTTGCTGATTGGCATCTTTTGATTCTTTTATAAGTACAGCATGCCTTCGGGACTGCCTTGATAATTACTCAGGACCATATCCTATTTCTACAGACTAAGTATATAAAACTTTAGCAGCATTGTAGGGAGGTTTTTGACCCTTCAGCATCAGGATTAAAATTACTGGAAAAGATGGTCTGCAAGGTCAGGTCCCATGTAGGGAACGTAGAGAATGGCAGTGCTAAGTGTGATCATGGTCTGTGTCTCTAGTCCAAGTTCAGAACCGTAAGATGCTACCAATAACAAAAATACAAGGGCAAACAAACATAACCTCATGAGTCAAAATCTTTCAGGTCAAAGTTTGCTGATGTGCATTTAAAAAATACTCTAGTGCCATTTACAAACCCAAAAGTTGAAAATAATTACTGGTAATCGATTATGAATAAAACATTCTCTAAATTTTTCTTAATAAGTTTTTAGCTTGTGTAAAAAAGTTTTACATGTGAGGATATTTTTATACTCAGCTCATCATTGACTTACAGATTATTTTGTTGATCAAAAAGGCAAGATATAAGGCTCTTCAATGAAGATTTAGATGAATAAAAGTTAGCAAATACTTAAAATATCTTTGTATGCCAAAAGGAGAACAACTATACTACATTCCCTTCTCTATCATGCTTCCATGTATGGGACCTCATCTGAGATCTAATGGCATCTCGGTGATCTATTTATTTATTAGGAAGCTGCTTTGCATGGTTTCCACAGTTGCTTTGGCAAACCGTTCGTACCTTTTTTTGGCATCTTTCTTGAACCCCTGGCTGTCTACAAAGTCTCCAGCTGTGCTCCATTAGTGTTTCCACTTTCTCTCTCACTTACATTAATATTTCTCCCAATTTTTTGTCACCTCCATACTTTATGTATGTGAAAATGGGCCATCTTCTATTTTGTTCTAAGGCATTTTTTGCTTGGAGTCTAAACCATGGACTTTTCTGGCTTAAGAGTAAGGAAAAATTAATAGATTCCAAAAGGAAGAACAGTTCTTGCCCCCAAGATGAGGAAGGCAGGGGAGTGTAGTATTTGGAGCGGCGGGGCTGCGTCCCCAGCACCCCGCTGCCCGCACGGCTAGCTTTACCCGAAACAATTACACGGACACTGTATTCTTTTAAACACCGCTTGGCCCATTATATCTAGCCTTTTCTCGGCTAACTCTCGCACCTGGACTAGCCCATCTCTAATAATCTGCTGTAGCCCACAAGGTGGCTTACCAGGGAGATTCTAGCCTACGTCCATCCTGGGTCGGAGCTTTATCGTGTGTGCCTCAGAGAGCAGAGCTCTCGCCTCTGCCCACAGGAGTGGAGCATCGTGTCTCTCTGAGGCATCTGCCCCTGAGAGGAGAGCTGTCGAGTCTGACCTCACTTCCTCTTCCGCCCAGCATTTTGCTCTGTTCACTCCTCCCACCTACATTCTAACCTATCAGGGCAAGCAGCTTCTTTATTTAATTAACCAATGGCCTTCCTCCATCAGGGGAGGAATGGTGAGGAATCTGGGGAATAACTATGGGACTGATCTACTGAAATGGGGGTAAGCCAAAGGATCAATGTGAGTGTCATATAACCTAGAGGAAGAATAAACCAAGGATCTAATGAATTCTTTTTTGATTGTATTTATTGTTTATTTTGTTTTATTATGTATTTTATTGCTATACATTTTTCTCCACTCCCCTTCCTTCCTCCTCGCTTCCTTTCTACCCTCTCCTGCTACCCCTATGCTACCAATTTATTCAAGATATTTTTTTCTTTTTCTCCTTCCTATTTAGATCCACGTATGTCCCTCTTAGAGTCCTCTTTGTTGTCTAGGTTCTCTGGGGTTGTGGGCTGTAGACTGCTTTTTCATGGCATTATGTCTAAAAGCCACTTATGAGTGAATACATATTGTATTTGTCTTTCTGGGTTTGGGTTACTTCAGTCAATATGTTTTTTTTTCTAGATTCATGTATTTGCCACAAATTTCAAGATGTCATTTTTTTTTCTGCTGAGTAGTACTCCCTTGTGGAAATGTACCACATTTTCTTTATCAGTTCTTTGATTGAGGGCATCTGGGTTGCTTCTATGTCCTGACTATTACAAATAATGTTATAATGAGCATAGTTGAGCACATGTCCTAATGGTATGAATGAGCCTCCTTTGCACATATACTCATATATATTCCTGGGTCTTGAGTTATATTGTTTTTTTTAATTTTATGGGAAATCTCCATACTGATCTCCAAAGAAGCTATAAAAGTTTTCACTCCCACCAGCAATAAATTCATGTTGAAAGACACCAATTCTGAATTTGTGGGATGATAAGAAAACTGACAAAATAATTTATTGAAAAAAAGAAAAAAATTGAAAGTCAAGGAAATGAACTGTTGAAAGCTTTTTCTTAATCACTGTCACTTCAGGGGTATTTCTCTATTGTTCTGGTGTGGATTATATAGCTCTTGTTTTTCAGTGGATAAAGAGTTATCATACAAAAGAGCTCTGTCTAAATATGCTGATTATCTCTGTCATGTCCAGGATGCTACTATGGACAAGTACCCTGCTATAGGACCTCCTCCCTTTCTTTTGTGAAGTTTCAAAGCCTTGTTGAATGATCTGAACAAAGCTGACTTCACTTCCCAGCTCTCAAGAAGAGAATGTTACTCAAGTTTAGGCAAAATACTACATGCCCTGAAATTAGGGCAAAGATGCTGCCTTACTCATGTTTTGCTTGTCAGAGATCATAAGAATCTGTTTCAGGAACTGGTTGAAATTAATACAATGAAAGTAAAGCTGAGTTACAGAGGAAAGGAGGGGGGAGGGAGGAAGAGAGAGAGACAGAGACAGAGACAGAGAGACAGAGAGAGAGAGATCCAAATGTCAAGGTTAATTCTGTTTGAAAAGTGATCCTAACTTTTCTATCACTTATATAAGCTAATAAATTTCCTCTGTTATTTAAGAATGTTTTAGTTAGTTCATTTAAGTTGCAAGGGACTCCAGTCTGACTAATATAAATAAAATTTAGCATATCAAACAATCAAGCTGTGTTTCAAGAATGAGGTGTCACAAGTACACCAGCTAATATGATGGTGCCATCATTTGGGAGTGGTACTGCCCCGCCCTCTGTCATATAATGGGCAATCTTTTGCTTTAGAATGTTTCTGTCTTCCTCCATCTCATATGTAGAATTTTTTAAATCTTATTAATGTTCTAAGCCTCCTTGTTGAATCATTCTATCCTTATGTTTTTGTCAACTTTGAGTGGTATGCCTGTTCTCCCAAACTCTATCTTTGTGGATTATGAGATCCAGATTAGTGCAATCAGAAATTCACCTGGGACTTTTGCTAGATGTTTCTTATTGCTTTATTTTATTTTGATAGGAGATCATTCTATCTTCTGGGAGTTTTAATTATAGTCAAATCTGCCATTGGTGTTTATTACTCTTTGGCTTCCTGGGGTGCCCACCACCCAACTCCCAAATAATCACACATGGAATCTTATTATTATTTTTGAATGCCCAGCCTGAGCTTGGCTTGCTTCTAGCCAACTTTTCTTAAATTATCCCATCTACCTTTTACCTCTGGGCTTTTATGTTTCTCTATTCTATATGCCATCTTTTTTTCTTAGTCTGTGGCTGACTGCATAGCTGCATGGCTGATTCCCGACATCCTTCTCTCCTTTTCTTATTTGTATTCTGCTCTTTTTCTCCATTTACTTATTCCCTCTGCCCGCCAGTCCCTCCTATCTTTTTCTCTGCCCAGCTATTGACTGTACAGCTCTTTATAAGACCAGTCACGTGTTTTAGGCAGGCAAAGTAACAGAGCTCCACAGAGTTAAACAAATGCAATGTAAAAGAATGCAACACCTCTTTGCATCATGAAAACAAATGCTCCACAGCATAAACAATTGTAATAGGTCTTAAAATAATATGGCACAACACGAATCCAAGTCCAAAGTTGCTGGTAGACATTTGAAAGAGAGAGCTCAATACCTATATGAGATTGAAGTCATCAGAGAGAAAAATAAGACTGAAAGATGAAACCATAATAGTCTTGTATAGATAATAGCATGAGTTTACCCACAAAGCCATCATCATCTCCCAGATTGCACTCCCACTATAATTTTCCTCTTTGCTTTTAATTGGTGTATATTGGTTTTTTGACACATAAAGCTAAATTCAGCCTAAATGTACATTGGCAAGAAGATGTATAGTGCTCATGGGTGGTGTCAGATGTCACTGCTTCTGAATTGTCATGTCTCAGAATTAGCAGAGAAGATGTTGGTGATTGGCTGGTTTCTCGGAAAACACTTTTGGTTGTCATGGTGATGAGAGGGGGCACGGATACTAGATAAGGATTTTGAAGTGTTTCCATGTAAAATCTGACCAAGGCAGAAAACATATTTAACCCAGCGCTGAGAATGCTGCACTTACATAAACCACTGAGACGTTTGGAGACACACAGCCCTTAGATCTCCCATGATGTTCAAGGAATTCAAAGGGGAATCCTGTTTAAAAAAGAAGTTAAGTGTTGATACTACCTCAACACTAAAACTCCAGTGCACTCATCACACATATACTTCAACATGCCCATTTATAACCCTTAAAGGAAACAATACATAAATAATAAGTTTAAACATAGCTTGGCCTGATAGTGCACCTCTGCAATCCCAGCATTCAAGAGGCTAAAGAAGTATGCAAAGTTTAACACTAATCTAGGGTATGTAGCAAGGCCCTACTTAAAGCTTTAATGACAGTAACAAAAATACTACTGGATGTTTTACACAGACATCTAACTTTCACAAAACTACTGACAGAATTAATGCAAAGGATCAAAAGATGAACTTAAAATTCTCAGTAGTTTTCTAAGAATTCCCAACAATAATTCTTGAAATGCTTTATGAAGTGCCATTGGTAAATTTGGATTTCTATAGATCTTAGATATTGCTAACCCTGTAGGTACCTACCAGGTTCTCTTTTGTGTCAGATCACATATAAAAGGTGCTGGTTCTTTGGGACGCACTATCCGCATCATGGCTGGAAATACTAACCATCAGCTCTAAAATGCCACACATTCAGGCATAAGTCTTTCTTATAAGGTTAAGCTTTGTGGCACATTTTAACATTAACCTCTTTTAATGGGTTTTTTATATACCACTTTATAGTGGATTGAATAAGAATGGCCCCCAGCCACTGGCAGCAGCACCAAGGTTTATTCCTACTGCGTGTATTGGCTTTTGGGGAACCCATTCTCTTTGTATGGATACTTTACTCAGCGTAGCTGAAATAGGGAAGACCTTGGATAAGCAAAGTGCCTTCTCCTCTCTGAGGAGTGGATGAGGATGGAGTGGGGGCAGGTGGAAGGAATGGGAGGAGGGAAGGGAGTGGGAACTGGGATAAGTATGTAAAATGAGAAAAGAGAGTTTGTTTTCCTTTTTTTAAAGAAAATAAAATAGATTACAAAAAAGAATGGCTCCCATAGGTTTATCTATTTAAATGCTTGGTCACTCGTTGTGGAACTGTTTGGGAAAGATTGGGAGGTGTGAACTTCTTGGAGAAGGTATGTCACTAAGGGTGAGCTTTGAGTTTCTCAATCCCACCCCATTCACAGTTAGTTCTTTGCCTTGCAGTTCTTTCTCAAGATGTCAGGTCCCAGTTACTGTTTCCACATCATGCCTGCCTGCCTACTTCCATGCTGCTTACAATAATGGCCAGGGATCTAGCCCTCTGTAACCATAAGCCCCAGGTAAACTCTTTCTTCCACAAGTTGTCTTGGACATGCTGTTTTATCACACAAATAGAAAAATAACCAAGAAACACTTCATGTTTTATAATATATGTTTATTATATATTATATACATATAATTCAATATATATGTATATATCAAGTATACTGGAATTAAGAGTCAGAGTCTCGCTCTTGTTCAATCACAGGATTAGTGCAGAGGAATGTCTTTACCTTTGTGAGCTGATACTTTCATATATAAGATACAGAAAAATGGAGAAAAAGAGCTACTATTTTTTTCCAATTCTGAGTCCAGGTTTTCATGTAACATAAGCAATACTTGCAAATAGTAACTAGCAGATAATTTAAAATCCAGCATATGCTAAACCAGCCAGAGGTGAATTTCTGAAGCAAGGCAAACAAGTTACCAAAGAACTACTTTGAGTAGTAAAAAAGATGATAGAATACGGCTAGCTCTGCTGTGCTAAACATCACACAAGTTACTCTGGTAGATGTTTTAATTCCAGTATTCATTTGTGGCCATATTTCTTCAACACAGAGACACAGACACACAGACACACACACACACACACACACACCTAACTGTCTTTGAGGTCCCAGCATCACTCATGAGCGTGGAGATGAGCTGTTCCCTTCTCCATGAAGTGACTGAAGACTCAGCTAAAGAATTATAGCCAGTAGCCCACTTGAGGCTGCTATTCCTGTAAGCAGAGCCACAGGTTCATGGAGACTCCCTGCCACATCACACACTTTCTGTGGAAAGTTTCATCATGTCACCAAATGGGAGCATAAAGGCTCAGACAGCATCTTCCAAGCCAGTCCTAGGGTGTCCTGACAAATTGGTCAGGGTTATTTTCTGTGTCTGAATCACAGTTTGCCATCTCCCTCTGCCCAGTGATGCTTCCTCCCTTGTCCTTACAAATGCATTCACTTTTTAAAAATATCTTCCATCCCAAACACCATCAAACACCATCTTACCATATGTTTTCAGGGACTCTAGACTTGTGCATATGGAATTAATGTAGAAATAATAAATTCATCTATTCATCTCTCTGTGCCACACACAGAGATATAGTAACTAACGCATATTTCAATATTAAAAATAGCTATTTCTGGACAGTAGAATCTTTTTTCAAATTTTTTTAAGGGTAAAAGATGAGGTTCTGTTAGAGGGCCTTGTGCCTGGCACCCTCTGGGCCCTAGATCCAACTCTTAAGAATTGCCAAACAAAGAGAAGACCTTTCCTAAAGTTTTTTTGTGATGGTTTCAATGCGTCAAAATGTTTATGAAGTGCATCCTTTTAGTCAACAATCTCAGTAACAAGGATAACAAATAAAAAATAATACTGATAATACAATGAGGGCCAGAGGGTAACACGGGACAAAGATATCAGAGAAATAGCAGAAAGTTTTAAATCAGAATCAAGGTGTAGTTTTAGAACTATTAATTTATTTCAGTTCATGTACGTGGGTGTTTGAGTTGCATGCATTTATGTGTACTATATGTGTTTGGTACCTGTCAAGGTCAGAAGAGGGCGTCGGATTCCCTGAAACTGCAGTTACAGAGAGTTGTAAGCGACACTATGAGAACGCGAACCAGGGTCCTCTTCAAGACCAACAAATGCTTTTAACTGCTGAACCGCGTCCCTAGCCCCAACATGTATTTTCTTCCAGACAATAGCAATAACTAGAAGTTTTGTAGGACTGCCTTGGATTGTTTCCAACGTGTGTGTGTGTGTGTGTGTGTGTGTGTGTATCTAATACTGAAGGTACTTTGAAAACTTGAACGTTTTGGAGCAACTTTTAGAATATTTTATAATATCACTGAGAATGAGAAGGTGGGGAGGGAGCTGCTACAGGTTTTCAAGTTTTCATGTTTGACAAAGCACAATTGTTTTTTCTCTCTATTCACAAAACAAATTTTGCCCAGGTTTTGAGAGGGCTCAATTGACAGGTAGGCACATCCTACCCTGCATGCCTATGTTTGTCCATTGAACGATATGTACAAGACTGTTTTTATTCCCTTGTTTTGTAAGAATTGCTTAAAAAATGGGTATGATATTATATAAAGAACATGTGACTGTTTTGCTCAGATGCTGACAGGTTTAGTTTTTATCATATATGAGAACTAATAGAGAGGGAACTGAGCTGTAATCAAAAAGCCACAACATTCTTATGGCCTCGACGTGCAAATTCTTGCAGATCGCTCTGGGCTCCAGGACATCAAGACCCACGTTTAACATAACTTTTCTATGTATTTGTTAAGCCAAACTTTGTGATTAGCAAATAAAATCCCTTGGATAAAGAAGAATACGTAGTACTTTAAAATGTCTCATCAATTCTCTCCCATTTTCTACCCATGGTCCCCATTGTTTCAGAGAGAAAAAAAAATTTACTTGTTAGGAACAATTGTAGTGATTTAAGTGAGAATGACCCCTGTAGGCTCAGGTGTTTGAACACTTGATCCATCCCCAGTTGGTGGTGCTGTTTGGGTAGGTTTAGGAGGAGTGGCCTTGGAGATGTCAAAGCTATGTTCTAGTCCCAGTTCACTCTGTCTAATCTGAGGATTTTGGTTTAAGATGCAAACTCTCAGCTTGTTGCTCCAGCTGCCTTCCTGCTGCTGCCATGCCTCTTTGCTGTGGTGCTAAGGGACTCTTATCCCTCTGGAACTGTAACCCAGACCTTTCTCATCTAGGTTGCTTTGCTCCTGGATTTTTATCACAGTAACAGAAGAGTAATTAATATAACTACAATATAGGACTTTAATAATAGTTCCACAAAACAACATTCAAATGTTTTCCTTCCTTCCTTCCCTCCTTCCTTCCTTTCCTTCAGGTACAATTATCAACGTAATCCTTTTGTCCCTTCTCTTTGCACAGAATGTAATCTAAAGATAAAGTTCTCTTACTATGAGAACATCGGTTTTTGAAAAACACCAAGAGATTAAAATGGAGCAGCTGGAGATGAACGGGCATACTCCAGCTCAGAGAAAATGTGAGGTGCCAGGCTTCTGGGTACCGTTATGATGAGCAAATACATAGTGGGGTATAGGGGAGAGAGAGAGAGAGAGAGAGAGAGAGAGAGAGAGAGAGAGAGAGAGAGAGAGAGGCAGAGAGAGGTCCGTGCCTTATATAGAGAGACAGATCTGAAGAGTTGAAGATTGTGAAGAACAAGCTGATGCAGGAGCCCTGTTTGCCTCACGGGGACATGGTGCTATCTTATCCTGGGCTGCTGCCAAGGACCCTGTCTGGGTCTGACAGCCTCGGTCAGGGATGATGTCCCTGGCCTCTGCTAGTACAGAGCACCTAAGAATGTCTGGGATCAGGGATGCCACATGTAGCCACATAGGTGCCTGAGGGTTGTACCATCACAGGGACTATCCTGATCTGAATGGCCTGGGCTGCGTCCTGGGGCTGTGAAGTAGCCTGGGCTTGAGCTTCCATCAGGGGCCATGTCTGGATCTGTGGCTCTACTGCAGCCAGGGTCTGCATCAGTGTCAATAACTCCTATTACCACTGATGGTTGTGCAAATGCACAAGGGATCCCAATGGGGGTCATGTTGGGGTCCAACAAACACCCTGCAGCTGGGGTGATGCCGATCTGAGTGGCCTACGCTGCCACCCAGGGCTTTAATGACATCTGAGCCTGGGCTGCTTCCGATGACCATGTCTGGGACTGTGGTCCTATAGCAGTTAGGGTCTCTGATGATGTCTATGGATGCCTGAGTTCTGGGTCACTGCCTTTGGCCATGTTGGAGACCAAGGGTAGTGCCATGACCGGAGCCATGACGATGTGAGTCACCTGCACTGCCAACAGCAACCCTGGCGTCAATTGTGCCTGAGCTGCTGCCGGGAACCTTGTCTGGCCCTGTGTCCCTATTGCAGCCAGGATCTGCATCAATGACAATGGCTCAGGATACCACCAAAGGCAGTGCAGATGCTTAGTCCAGACTGCAGGAAAGCTGGCCCCAGCCCTGATAGGAAATCTGTTTCCTCCAGCCACGTGCACTTGGGAAAGTTAACTCCTGCACTCCCTATGGGCAAAAGAGAGGAGTGGTCCCGGAGGCCTGGAGCGACCAACTCAGCTGCTACCCAGATATACAACCAAGACTTGAAGTTGGCACACCCCGACATCTACCCCATGTATGATCTGCTGGAGTGTTTGAAGCTTCTAATCCTGAAGAACTTACAGTCTCAGTATCTCCATGACTCATGGCAACAGCAGGATATTGGGGAGGAATTTTAGCAGGGGTCCAGTTTTGATGATGTATCAAAGCCAGAGAGGCCTTGAACAAGACCAACAACCCATTACAATGAACATTTGCTACTAAAGCTGTTTGGACCAAAGGTTATATTGCATGATACACAGCAACTCCCATTGCCACTAAGATGAATGAAGAGGAGATGGAGAGGCAAGAAAGATGGAGAAGCAAAGAATTTTACCTTTTTTTTTCATTATTGTTTATTTGTATTCTTTTTTTGCTTTCCTTGTGGGGGGGTACTACAAAAGTGAGGAGCAGATACAGAGAGACAGGGAGATGACTGGCATGGGGGGCGTGATTATGAAATTCCCAAATTTAAAAAAAAAATCAAGAAAAGTGCTTTCTCTAAATAACATTTCCTAGCTGGCCATTCCCACTACAAATAAAGAATGTAAATCATTTTCAAGTTCATTTTTCTGGGCGATTTATTTCCACATGAAAACAGACCCCAAAAGAAAGACAAAACGGAATCTGAGTTTCACTAATTGAAATGGATGGGCCCAGAGCAAGCATCCCCAGTCACAAACATGGTCAGAGTCTGTTCTCCCAAAGACACCATTTGTTAGTGTCCCACGGTAGCCATGGTTACGCCGTGGCAGAGAGTATGGAATGGCCTCCCGGCCGTATAAGTCAGAGCAAAGTCGTGCCTGTGGGAAAGAGGAGCAGTAGCCTCTGAACGCGGCATTCCAGAGCTCTGGAGTGGAGTGGAGATTTCAATTAAAAGTCCCTACCCACAGGTGGACTCCTTCCAAGTGCTGCCCTTTGGGGTCCTTACTCTTCTGTGAGCCAGGAAAACGACCAGCCATCTATGGGGCTTTGTTTTCTGGGTGTGCTAGGAGACAATGGGATAATGAAGAGTAACGTCAGCTGGTGCCAGCGCGCTGTCCCAGGGCCTGGCATCTGGGAATCCGGTCTATTTACTCAGAGCAGCTGGGTAGGTTTGGAACAACATTCCAGTTCGAAGATCCATTAACCCCTGCGAGGGGCTCCGTTTTAACATGGACATTTTTTTTTTTACAGGCTAACCAAGTGTTGATTCCTACCGAGCCCGAGCCCTGACTACCGAAAGATAAAGTTGCACTGAGAAATGCTCATAGTCTCACACACTCAACGTGCTTACAAGTGTTCATATTTTGAGAGGTGTTGGCAGCTATTATGATAATGTGGTTGGAACTGTTCTGACTGCTGTGGCTCTCCTGTGAAATGTCTGGAGATACTTAAATAATGCTCTTCATTAGGAGGTGCCAGATGCCAATGTCAAGGCACTTTTGTGGTTCCGGTGCCCTAGGACAGGAAGACTATATCTTCTTGACTATTGCAGAAACATATACTGAGCCCATGCTTTGCCAAGAGCATAAAGAGGCATGTCTGGCAGAGAAGTTAATATAGTCCCTGCTATCATATTGTAGCACATGTACCTGAAACCTTACTTTGAATTATGAGCCATAGGTGTATGGAAAATAGGAACTGGGACTGTAAAAATAGCACCCGAAGCACTCAGACTTTTGGACACAATTTACTCTTCTGGGTTTTTTATTCCACTAATTCCATCAAACCAGAGATTTCTTCTAAAAAGTAAATTTCTCCTCTTCCCCCATGCCAAATATTCTCATCTCTCCTCTTTACTTTTGGAATATCATTACCCCATCTTTAAATTTTCAGGATCTCATAATCTGTCAAAGTTCTATTGAAAACCTCTTACTCTATGCAGACTCTGGGTCTCTGGGAGACTCTCGGTTGGAATACCTTTTCTTCCTCGGAGACCTTACAGAAACTTGCTTAGCTATATCATAGGTAACTTAGATTCGTATATATATGGTCTTTCAGCATCTCTAACATCTTTCTCAAACATATCTAAAATCTCACATATACATACATGATCAACCTTCCTAAGGGGTTGTTCAATTTTTCTTGACCAGTGTCTTTACACGTCACTTTAGATCTTACACTAACTAGTCCTCATATCAAATTTTAACTGGAGTAAACATTTGCTGGCATGTTTGAGTAGGAATTGGAGTCACCCCTGATTGTGTTCTTTATGGTTATCAGTCAGGTTGGATTAGGAAGTCTGGCAGATCCAATATTAAACAGTTTAACAGTAGGTGCTGGAAGGGTAGAATTTCTACGGGAAGTGGTGAGACTCTCAGAAAGCAGTAGGAGCGAGAAGCCCAAGGGAAGAAACGTGGTTCACAGGGATGAGGAGACAATGCTTTCACATGGGACCCACTACCGCAAAAAGGTTGCCCAATAGGAGCAAGAACTACAGAAGGAACAGCACTCATGGGGGCAGACGCCTGGAATTCCAGCCTCAGAAACCAGAGGCCAGTAGATCTTTGTGAGTTCAAGGTCAGCTTGGTCTATGTGCTGAGACCCTTTCTCAAAAGAAACAGAAAGATGTAGCCATTATTGAGACTGGTAATTGAAATAATATATAAATGAACTTGGCTGTAGTATTATAAAACCATGATTCTAGCACTCAAGAAGGCTGTGATGAACTAATCTGGGTATACAGTGAAGCCCTGTCTCAGGAAAGGGAAGAAAAGAAGAGCGGAGAGGAGGGGTAAGCAGGGAGGGAAGAGAGAGAGAGAGAGAGAGAGAGAGAAGAGAGAGAGAGAAGAGAAGGACATTAGAGCTAGCCTGGCACACACTGTGATTCCCAGGTAGCTACTAACTCACAATCCTCCCACCTCAGCTTCACAATTACAGGATTACCGGGCGTGTGTCACTTGGGCCAGCTCAACATCATAACTCTTCTTCCAATAATCTTGAACATGCAAGGTTTTTAAATTGATGTTATCTAACAGTTGGGAAAATTGGTATCCAATCCAAGCTTTAGTCCAGATGCTCAGTTTTTTTCAGTTTTATAAACAGCTCACTTTTGGTCCAAACCTATGACTTCCAGGCCAGTCTTTATTATAAACGGTGTGGATTTATTTTTACCCCTATAGTAAGATGTAAACTTAGCATTAGGACTTTGAGTTGTTGCTCCATACTGAGCATGCGTGTGCTGGGATGATACACATTTAAAGGGAAAGGAATGAAAGAAAGATATTGAAAACCCTGGTTTTTCTCATTTTCCCCCACTATCGTACCCAATCAATACCTCTAACATGTAGAAAGCCAGGGGCAGTAAGCCAGAGTCTGAGAAATATAGTTGGCAAGGGTTTCTTACCTAAAGTAATGGAAGGGTAGGTAGTGGACCTGCATGGTCTCTTAGTCAATAATTTATCCCACGTGCCATTCAACTTTGAGCTAATTGTTTAATTTAGAATTATATCATCTTCAATGAGAAGCCCAATTAACTGTAACATCCTCAAACATAGACCACTTTTGAGCTATCTGTGGGCTGGACTATTCACCCTAAAATAATGTTCCTTAAAGTGGGTTTTTTCTATCTGCTGCATTTTTTTCTTGTAGGGCTTCTATTGTTTTGTTTACCCTCTCCTCTGGGTATCTTCTCATCCTGGAATGGATCCACACTGCAGCAATACATCCAGGTCTGTCCTATTTTGAGCAAATCTCCTAGAACGGCCTTCTCCTTTCTCTATGAAATTCCATTTAATAGTTCTTTATCAGCTAATTTGTAGAAAATTGTAAGGAGTTTAGTGTGACAGCAAGTCTTCTAGATGAGCTCCAATGATTCTCACCTTTTAGAACTCATGCTTAGGTGCTGTCTTCTGTTTTGAAGAGTCTCAAAGTCAAAGTGATGGTACATCGCCCACAAAGCTAAGTTATAAATAGCAACACAGGTTCACCATGGTCTCTTGGAGTGGCTGTTATAGAGGATGCTCTTATTCTCCGGGGACAGCTCAGCAATCCCCCAGCCTACGTATGAGTTCTGTCTCCTTGCCAACAGCCATCCCCAGCTTTCTAGTGTTTCTAATGAACTTCAAGGAGTGAGTATCCCAAGTTAAGACTCAAGATTAATGATGCTCAAGAGAAACTTGATAGCAACCAGGCAAAATCACAGTGTTGACGGTGCTTTTGCCTACAATAGCTAACTTCTGACTTAGCCGCTATTCTCATGAAGCTTTTCAAAAGGGAGTTTGGAAGGTTAAGAACCATGGAAGAGATTGCTTGCTAGCTCTTAGGCAGACAATGATGACAAGACACTCTATCTCATAGTACTCTGCAAATTGTGCAATAAGTTTCTCAAAAAACTCCAGGGGGGGGTATAGTTCTAAGATCTGTCTGTTATGTAGTTCCAGGCTAGCCTAGAATTGACCTCCAACGACAGGCTGTCATCTAACTTAGAATTCTCCTTCAGCTTCACGACTACTTGCACAGCAGGCTTGTGATACCACCACCAGTCCACCATTTTATTCCTTCTTCTGGTAAACTTGAAAAATGATGTGGCTGGATTTTTTAAAATTAATTTTATTTCCACTTAAGGAAATTGATGTTGATAGGTATCCAAGATGGCTAAGTTTCCTTACCTGATAAGCAGATCTTGGATCCAAACCCAGGTCTTCGATCCAGTCCCACCCTCCCCGCCATTGTAATTGCCCGGATGTTGTTTATCAACATAGAAGGCTAGGCTAGAAATGCAGGGTCCGCTTTTAATTTTGCTCCTCAGCACTGAGCTGTATGTTCCTGGATGATATGCACTGATAAGCAAAGAGTCCAATGGGACAATGTGACATACAGCTATGGAATTGACCTACCATAGATGTCTAAGGAGAGTGAGCTGTGCCTGTTCCGGGCAGAGTACTGCACACAGCTACTCTCGTTCACTCCCATGTCTGCTAATACTTTCCAGATCTCTAATCTAAGCATCTTGAAAATCTAGCTGTAGTTTTTTTTCTTTCTTTCCAAGGACTTGCTCAAGATCACAGACACATGTGCTTGGAACATTCTCATTCGCAATGTGTTTCTCATTTATGATTTCACCGAAAACCTCTAGTATCTAGAACAGTCCGGCAAATTCCAAGACACAAAAGTAACAAGTCATATTTGATAATGTGTACATTCCTTTTCTCTGACAGATGAAAATAAATGTATACATCAAAGATTTCTACTAACGCATTTACTATAAAATGACAATTTTCCAATCGCTACAATATATGTATTTTCATGTCTTCTATTACTTTCTACTGTTACATAGATAGTGTTCTGATCTTTTTCCAAGCTGAGCATTTGGGTCAAAATCAGCTCTCGCACTGGGTTGTGAGGTCCAGGATAAATGCTATATATTCATCTACTTACTAGGGAGTCAGAATCAGTACTGGAAGAAATGAAGTTATGAAATGATCATTTCAAAGGATTGTTTTCTAAGTAGTGCTTTGTCTGGAAAAGTCCATCTCCTTTCTTTGTCTCCAAAGATGTTTAGCCACATAACCTGCACCCGAGACTCAGACATGGAAGCTTCCAAACTCCAACCAAAGCCCAGAACTTTAAGTCAGAGCAAGAACACTAGTTCAGAATTTATAAAGCAGACTTCAGTCTCCAACGTGTTGTGTTCAGCACTTTGCCAGATAATTCCAAGGCAATGCCCCCACACCCACACTTTTCTCACTTCTTTCCTCCTGCTGAGGTAAAACGCCCTGACTGAAAGCAACATAGAGCAAAGGTTCATTTTAGCTCACAGCTCTGTGTTACAGTCCAACATCGAGTGGAATCAAGGCAGTAATTCAAAGGCAGAGCCCGACTGCTGATATTCGCTCCAACCCAGGAACTCACCTCACAGCTAAAGAAGTGGAGTCAAGAGCCCTGGAAGCGATTGCTTGCTAGCTCATAGATGGGCTACTGCTCAGCTAGCTTTTACTATCATTCAAGACCAGCCACTTGCCTGGGGAGTGGCGCCTCCCACAGGTGGCCGGACTGTCCTACATCAATGAACAATCAAGAGCTTCCCCCAGACATGCTCGTAAGTCAACTTGATCCATGCAATGTCCCAACTGAGGCGCTCCTGTCTGATGATGCTGGACTATGTCAAACTGACACGGAAAACCAACCAGGACAGCTCTTATCTTGGGTGTGCTTTACGACTTGCTTGAAGACAACAGAGACTTTTCCCTTCCTCCTCCTAGCCTGCTTTTTAGTCATGATGTGCCTCCGGCAGAAAGGGGCACCCTGGTGTGTCATGGAAGAGCCAGGTCCCAGCAAGACACTCTACGGTTATGCTTTCCACATTGCCCAAGGAGGCTTTATCTTAACTATCAGAACCGTCAAGATTTACGGACTTTATTTGCCTTCCTTCACTTCGGCTCTTGCAGGTATAGTTATCTCAAGGCCACAGTATATCCTATTTAACAGGTTTAGGGCAATGATAACAGGCCTAGACTGTGTTACTTGTAGCCACATTTTAGAGTAATTGTGTTTAATGCTGCCCATATTTTAACAATAGGCAGGGCATCATTAAAAACCAAGTTCATTGTTGCTCTTAAATGGCTCCCATGTGCGTGTTCTTACCCTGTCCCTTTTGCTTAATTCTGCCAGACACTTATATGCCCATATAGATCACTTTCTCAAGAAACTCCATGTTCCCATAAAGTTTGTTCTTTGGTGAGAAAGGCTTTAGGGCCTTTTTCCTAAGCATCACATATGTCATCAAAGGGTTCACAGATATGTCATCATCCCCTTTGCATTTAAGCTCTGAAAATCGTGACCTGGTTTTCATAACTCTGTATTCAAGTGACTGTTACCATAATCTGCCCATAATGGAAGTTTTACAGGTACATAAAATGAATGCATGCAAATGTTTTCGGCCTGATGTCCTGCCATAGAAGGGTAGTTATTTTTTTTTCTACACTGGAAAAGGTAAAGTCTAGTTATAGAATGTCAAGACTATATGACAGACTCCTCTCTGTACTGTGTTGGTTCCAGAATTTAGAAGTAACGAATAGCATAAATCCTTCCACATTAAAATTACATAAGCTTCCATTTCTAAGCCAGCACCAAACCTGAGATTGACAGAACCTGAAATATGGCTGCCTGCGGAGCTCTCTGTGTCAATGGTGGGGAGAGGTAGTTAACCTCAGCTTGGGTGCTAGCGTCCGTGGGTTAATTTAGGATCTTTTAGGGCCAGTTTGTTTTCCAACTCAGAAATACTACAGACAAAGTAAAATTAGAAATTCTAGTTCCAAATATCTTAAAAGTGCTTGGTTTCTCTTATAACAATTACTCTTCATTCTTTCATCCGTATTCCTAATCACCTGCAAGGCTTGAAATGTCCGGGATAAATAGAAATAGAGATCAGGGTGGTTTATCGTCTTATTTGTAGCTTCTCTTCAATATGTTAATTGAACACCTCAGTAAACAAATGCCAATCCCCATGGCAATCTCACGTTAACTATTTAACAAACATAATAGAAAATTGATTTCTTTTCCTTCTTATCAAAAAAAAATCCATAAAGATTAAACACAAGGTAAATAGTTTGAATAACAGGATGTGACTCGGGACCAACATGGAAAAAGAAGGAGGGCTGTATATGGAGTAGCATAACATGATTGTGGCGTCACCCTATTCCATTGTGCCATAGAATTAAGGATAGCATTATTTTATGTGTACAATCCGGACTACAGGAAAACAATGCAAGGAAAACATGCACGTCGTTTATGCCTTACAGTCAATGGATACTCTTCCGCCTGTTTATAAAAAGGCTTTTTCATTCTGACAGTTATCTTTTTGAATATTTTTTTGAACAAAAAAGCACACATATTACGTATGTGGAGCAGACGTCTGTGTTTCTCAAAAACTGAAAGAAAGCAAACATAGCCTTAAAATGCTTGGGATTGTACAAAATGTTAGGAGATGGAGAGATGACTCAGCTACAGAAAAACGCACTTGCTGCTCTTGCCAAGGGTCAGAGGTCAGCTCCGAGTGCCCATGCCAGGTAGACCACAGTTGGTTATCTGACACCCACTTATGATCTCCATGAGTACCTGTACTCTTATGTACACATACCCAAACATACTTGTGCACACATACACATAATTAAAAATATAATAAAATATTAAAAATTATAGCCACTAGCTTTTCTTTTATTTCGGTTATAAAATCATAAGTTAACTTTGGTTTGAAAAAGATGACTCCTAATCCAAGAGCAAGGGAGATCCTTCCATTTTCTGGTATCCTCTTCAATTTCTTTCTTCATTGCCTTAAAGTTCTTGTCAAATAGATCTTTCACTTCCTTGGTTAGAGTTACCCCAAGATATTTTATGCTGTTTGTGGCTATCGTGAAAGGTGATGCTTCTCTGATTTCCCTCTCTGCTTCCATATCATTTGTATATAAGAGGGACGCTGATTTTTTGGAGTTGATCTTGTATCCTGCCACATTACTAAAGGTGTTTATCAGCTGTAGGAGTTCTTTGATGGAGTTTTGGGGGTTGCTTATGTACACTATCATATCATCTACAAATAACGAAAGTTTAACTTCTTCCTTTCCAATTCGAATCCCCTTGATCCCCTTATGCTGTCTTATTGCTATTGCTAAAACTTCAAGCACTATATTGAAGAGGTATGGAGAGAGTGGACAGCCTTGACTGCTCTTTGGACTGGAGAGGGAGGGGGAGAGGAGTGGGGGGAGGGGGAGAGGGGTGGGAGGAGGGGGAGGGAAATGGGAGGCTGGGAGGAGGCAGAAATTTTTTTTCAATTAAAAACAAAATTAAAAAAAAAAAGATGACTCCTAATTGTTTTTCTCTTAGTCACAGGAATTTCTGAAGCCCTTACTGAGGGAGGGATTAGAAATTCTCAGAATAATTCAGGTACTCATTCTCATACATGTCTGCTCTATGTTCTATCTAAAGAAAACAGATAATGGATGATCAATTTATAAGTGAGATATTGTCATGCAGCCGTAGGAGCTAGTGATAGCATAGCATGCTAGTCAAGGGCTCGCTGTTTCAGACGAATTGCAAAGGGCAAAGGCCCACAGAGGGGTCATGTGGACATGATCTAGAACACTGACAATGTGCTTGTCATGTAAAACCTGAAGCAAAAGAAACTTTCCGTGAGGAAAGGGACAGCTTATGCTGAGTTCCAGCAGGGAGCTGGCCAGTTCACAGCACCAATCACTGCTTAGAATGTCTCTCTAAATTCCTCTTTGAATTAAAGAGAAAATTACCATTGTAAGCATCAAAGCATGACTTATGGATTGAGTCAGTCGGTACCTTGCCTGGTGACTGTGACAGTTTGCATTTATCTGGCCACTTTAATTTTCATCATTTTAATTCAGCAGACAATTTGCAAGCTTGTGTCTAGCAAAAAAAAAAATCTCCCTATCAAAGGCAGCATACAGATGAGGGTCACTTCTGATTTATCATTCAAGTCATTCAGGACCCAAATCACTATCTTTTATTTTTATTTTTTTACTTATTTCTTTGCTTCCCAATAAAATAATATGACCAATTCACCACACTGGCCAAGGGCTTTTCAGGACTCGGTCCATCTTATAATTGCCCATTTCGACGAGATTTGGCTGCCCACCATCTGCAGTACTAATTTTGTCATGAAAACAACGCCAATTCCACAACATCAAACAAGACAACCGTGACAGCCACGGAAGGGAGACCAGACCCCAGCAGTCACTAACAGACCTTTTCTGCTGCTGCTAGAATTTTTCCGAAGAAGATCACTTTCTAACATTAGAGCTAGAGACCATAATTCATTAGCAAGAATAAAATCTCGTTTGGTTTTGGTTAAAAAATGAGAGGAGAACATGCTTTTGAAGAGATGAAAGTCTCAATTAGAAAGGGAGAAATACACGCAGCAGCTGAAACATGCCTTCAGAAGCACCACGCAGGCTGTCTCTGCAGGGAAACAGAGAAGAAACACAAAAATTTAAGAACTGCGATGTGAGCCCAGTTTTATATGTCATTAGCTTTCCACCCTTCGGTTCGTTTTTGATGATACCGTGAGTGCAGTTTGGCTAAAATCTTGACCCTATAGGTCAAAGTCCGAAACTAAAATATGGTTGCGGGAGTATTTACTGGGTTCTAAGATAAGGATTTATTTAGCTGTTGCGTGTACGCGTCTGTATACGTATGGAGGCCAGAGGACCACAGGGCCATTGGAATGCTGCTCATTTCCTACATCCTAGCAATGTGGTAAGATAGAAATGATGCGTGACTGGGAAATATGACTAGGACCCTTCCTAGAGCTGGAAAGCATCCTCATTTTTACCCCAACAATTCAGAGCAATGTTTCCAGTAATGAAAAATAATTAAAGACTATCCATACAGGCGTAGAATTGTTTCTTTCCTAATATGTTTTCTCACTTAGTGTAATAAATGATAGAGTTCTCATCAGAGGCCATGGGGCAGTTTTATGATTTAAGAATGTTTGTAATGAAGATGAGGCTTCAGTGCAAAGCATGGCAGAACTGTTTAATTTAGTTTTCTTAAAGGCGTTCAATATATCCCAGACCATTCTTAGACAAATTTGATTTTGTACATGGAGACATTTATCATAGCGTATACTCACTCCTATACGAGAGTTAAACACCAATATGTAGAGAAACCATATTTTCAGGATGAAAATTAGGACCAATCAAGAGTCATGGGTTTTAGAGCTTTGGGGAGAACTTTAACAATGACTTTTAGGGAGAATAGTCCTGATCGTTAAGCAAGATTGTCTGTCAAATCCCAGTACACGGGCTGGAGTGATGGCTCAGTAGTTAAGAATAAGAACGCTTGCTGTGCAATTAGGAGGACTTGAGATGGGACTGGAGAACCCATATAACAAGTTGGTCATCCTGAAGCTCCAGTTTTGATAGCTGTGATGTCCTGTCCCCTCCATGAATGCACAAACTCATATTTGCACACACACTCACAAAAAAAAAAACCCACACAAAATAAATCCTTCTTGTTGAGAAACCCATAGGCACAAAATGGACACAGCCATAATTTTAGTTGCAGGGCTTTGACACGTATGTCAAGCTTTCAGCCACATTGACA
>NC_022024.1:19630873-19636474 GCF_000317375.1 Microtus ochrogaster
ATTCCTCATATACTGTCTGCCTCTGGTTTGGAGACAAGGTTTTCACCGGCCTGCAGCTTGCCAAATAGGTTAGGTCGTCTGGGTAATGAGCCTGTCTCAGTTTGGGGTTAGAAGGATTCACCATCAGAGCTAGCTTTTGTTTATTTATTTTTCTAAATCCCCATAGATTTGGGGACTAGAACCCGGGTCCTCTCACTTACAATGTCAGTATTTAATTGACGAAGCTATCTCCCCAGTTCATATTCCTTCATTCTTTACGTCCCAATTAAATTCTGCAAACAGCATCCTGTTTTTCAAATTGCTACTAGATGCCGGGTACTGAGCTGAGTATTTTCCAAAAAGCTCTCATTTATTATTTATTTATTCTTGACATTTTCTAGACAAAGAAACTCAATAGAGACGTTAATGCGTATGTTATTTAACTATGATAAAAGACCAGTTGGTTTTTAGTTCATTATTTAGCAAAAAGTTCCTGATCCACAGGCCCCGTGATGCCTTGTGGGTGAAAGACGCCCACCAGGCAGCCTGGGTCCTATCCAGGACTCTGCTTGGATGCTGGGCACTACCGCAGCCAGTGTCTGAGTAGGTAGATGTATGTGGCTCCTGATACCACTGAAGGCCAAGCCAATGCCAGGGGTCTGGGCTGCCAGCTGTGGCCATGCTGGTATCTGACAGCCTCGCTGCCATGGGGGCTATGCCAGTTTAAGTGGCCTGCACAGGCATACAGGGCTGGGCCCAGGATGCTGCCATGGGCCATGTCTAGGTCTGTGGCCTAGCAGCAACCAGGGCTGGCTGAGCAGAGGTCCATAGCCCATGTTACCACGAGGGATCACAGGAACCATGCGTGTTGAAATCCGAGGGCTATGCTGAGCCAGTGAGCTAGCCCTGCTGCTCACTGGCCCCAGGATAGCTGATCCTGCCCTTCACTGCTCACTGCTGTAGAACTGGTGCCACCTATCACGGGAGAGCTTATGCCAGCACTGGGGAGAGATGGTTGCACCCATTACCACAGGCCTGGGAGACTTGGTCCCGGATGTTCGGACCCTTGCCTAAGGGTTTGTTCCCAATTTCCCAGACCAACCAGTTCAGCTTCCTACCCAAGCCACATCCTAGACCTTAGGATGACCAGCCCTGACACCTGCTCCATCTGTTATTGCGGGAGGGAAGAAGGGACTGACTGGTCCTGCAGAACATTTACCGCAGAATTTCCATGACTGGGCAGCAATCGGATATCTGAGAAGGGTTTCAATGAGGGCTCAGTGATGGTGCGCCAGAATCACAATGAACATTTTGCAGGTGTGGCTGATTAGTCCAAAGGGGTAGACTGTGTGACACGCTGCAGCTCCCGGTGCCACTAGGGTGAATGAAGAGGTGTTGGGAAGATGGAGGAACAAGGTGGGGGTTTTGTTTGTTTGTTTTTTTGTTAATTTGGGGGGTGCATACTGCAGGAATGAGGGGTGGATATCGAGAGACTGGGAGGTGGGTGGGACTGGGATGCAAAATGTGAAATCTCCAAAGAATATATATATGAAGTTTTTATAAATTTATACACATATATAAACTTAAAGTATAAATTCATACTTATATGTATAAACTTTCTAAATTTTTATAAAACCAAAAACATAAGATGAAAAAAGAAAAAAAAAACTATCAAAAATACAACCTTCGATTCATTTACCATTGGACATAAAATTAGCAATCCACTGAGGGTCCCAGGTCCGTGCTTCCCATCACTGACTCAGCACACAGTCACTGGGCCAGTTCTAATTGGCGGACTATGAGATCACCGTCCAGCAACTCCTTACTAAGCGGTCAATGGAGAGCTTTTCAATTGCCATGTTTTGTTCTGAACTCTTCAACGGAAAGCTATTCAGGCTCCAGGAAGCTAGACCGAATTGCCAAAAGGCCCCAGACAGAAATCCTTTTCTCTAATGTCGCTTCACACGGAGGTTTACCTCATTTCCTGTCCACAGTCTAACCTTTCTCTGGATGACTGACAGTGGAAACCCTAATTAAGAAGTTATTAGCAAAATTTTTCCCAGGAGACACGGTCCAGTACTCAACAGAACAAACTAGTCCAAGGTGCTTAAAGTCACGTTATCACATCTTGGATAACGTGGGACATCATGGGACAATTGGTTCTTTTGGCTTTCAGGAGTGTCCCATCAGTGTTCCCAATAGTCCCCATATCACTTTTAGATTTCCTGTAGGCAGATGCCTGAAGGGAAGCTCCTACTTTGGGATCTGTAGCCCTGGACCATTTTTTAAAATTAGTGTTTCTCTCTGAGACACACAGATCCGCAGAGGCCAAGTTTTGCTGAAGTATGTTTCCAAGCAGATCATAGACCTGAAATATCTACAGATAAGCATTTCCCTATCTGTCTCCAGGATACTGTGGAGCGGATCTATCTTTCTAATTTTATCCCCCAAAGACTAATTGTGGTAGTGGGGGAACTGCAAGGAAAAAAATGGTTGGCTTGTCTGTATTAAAGTAAGTAGAATTCTCATAAATTTCAAGGCTCCAAAATGACACAATTTACTATTTTTTTTCTAATCCAGAGTTGCTAAGTATTTAATGTTTCTTAAAACTCTTGTTTTACTCAGTCACTATAATTCAGAATTTAGTAGTAGGTTTATTTCATAATTTCATGACACCTATAAATAGTAATGGCTCCCTTTCAGTGGAACAATCAAACCTAAGTAAACACTAGAATGTACATCGGATGCATTAAACAATTAAAATACTGGATGCCATCAAAGGAGAAAAGGTGACTGGATACTCACACAAATACTCACCTGCACAATTACGCCAATGAGCATGTGGGCCCACGTTCATACCAGCGAGCATCAGGGAGGAGGCTGTAACCTATCACCCAGCTCACAGCCCTGGTGCAAAGAGAAGCCAAAACAAAAGGCAAACTCCAAACCGCCTCATGCCGGTCACAGATCATCACCATGTTGGTGGTCCCTATGGGTAACATGTTTAATGTGGCAACATATTTACTCGCAGAGGCCACCAACGAGAAAAAGTTTAGATGTTCTAGAACAATCTTCACTGTTGTTAGCTTAATTATATATTCTACTGCCTAATTATGGCCAAATGTTAGCACAAACGTCGGCTTTTCTTTCTTCCCTTCCAGCCTGCTGCCTTGGAAAACTTGAACAATCCACTGTATTTGTAAGGGGTCATCCGGGATTGGCTTTCCAGGGCATAAATTATCCATTCCTTTGAGTTTTCTAGCTTGTGTAGTCTCATTGACCATTTTAGTATTGTCTGCAGAAACCTAGTGAGAAGTGAGAGGGGCAGGATCTGAAATCTGCTTTTCTACATGCCAAGAATTCTAAATTAAGATTGCTCTTTGTCATGTTTTCCATATTGTTAACCTGGAGGAGCAAGAATTATCTCAACACTAACAAGCAACTGGTAATTTCGGATTGTCCTGAGACAATTGTCTGGTTCCTTTCTTTAGAAGTAACTCTCTTACTGAGTTTCTGTATCATGATTTGGGGGCTGACGGTCTAAGAAAGCCTGTCTCGGAAATCAGAGAAATGGTTTCCCAGGATGGGAATGACTTAAACAGGGATGTCACAAAGGTCTCCTGGCACCTCCCCGGCTTTGCTTGTGTTCTGGAAACTGGATACTGCTCTTCCAGGCTTCCTCCCTAGAGAATGCTCATGCCTGAAGTAATTCTGTGTTCCGTCCTATGGCTGCATGACCAACAAGAAGAAACATTTCTACAGGGCTCATTTTCAAAACCTTTGGAGCAACAGCTTTCTAGTTTAAGCTGGTTTATGACCTTGTTCCCAGTTCGTTACTAAGCACCTTCTATTGAATGAAGCAGTTTTTCCTCCTCATTATTGATTGATTGGGCTTTATTCTCAAATATCTCTTCTAATCTTAAGCACCATTTTTTTTTACCTTTCCCATCCCACATTAAATAAGGACTGTGTAAGTATTGAAACAAATTTAGTATTATTTAACACAATAATATTTAATTTTAATATTATAATAGAATAATATTATATTACAGTGTAGTATAAGCTGTGCCAAGCTCAATGATAACCACCAATATAGTGGCACTTTTAACTATTGCACAGCTAAGGGGTAGGTAGTCGAGTAAAGCTAGAAACAAATAGGTTTATATTTGCAATCCGCTGTCAAACAGTCACCTTGCCACCCTCACACTGTGAAGAATTCTAAACTAGTCATTATTGAAAGATTCTTAGGGTTGACCGAAATCGAGACAGAAGCAGATTTTCCAGTTATTTATGTGAGACGGTGCAAAAACTTTTAATGACCCCCAACTTTGTATTCTTTCCTTGTGGACTTGCAGGCAGCTAGACTGCGTTTTCAAGCATGTTTGTTTTGAGTAGCCCTTGAGTGATCGGGTTTTAATTTGTGATCAGCTATCCCCGTGTCTTCCAGACTTGCTCACCTGCCTCCCCGTGAGTTGCTCCAAATACTTCCTGCTCTCACTGGTAAATTGCAGATAACCCATAGGAGCTAGGGGACCAATGGACACTGTTTCAGAATGATGACTCTATATGAGTAGTTATTGCTTAGTTGCTTCTAAGGGAGTCATTAAGACATACACGACACTGTTCTCTCTGTGTCTCTGTGTCTCACTCTCTTTCTTTCTGTGTGTGTGTTGGGGGGGAGGGGAGATGTTAGACAAAAGGGTTACTTTATTGTTTATATTCAGGTCCATTGAAGTCACATCAGCCAGTCTCTAGCATTAAGACTATTTTCCTGATTTGGCATAGAGGTAAAAACCCTCCTACAGGAATCCTTATAGCCTAGTAGAGTAAGAAAAGACTGCGTACAGCTTTTCAGCAACAATCATTAAAGTGACTAGTGCTTCCAGACAAATTAGAAAACACACCTGCAGAGGACTGAAAGGCAATGCTCCCCCAAAGAGCGTGGCACTATCGGGAGTTGTGGCTTCGTTGGAGCAGGTATATGGCCTCGTTGAAAGAAGTGAGTCACTGTGGAGGTGAACTTTGAGGACTCATATATGCTCAAACCATGCCCAGTGACTCAGACCATTTCCTGTTCCCGCCTGCCTATCAAGATGTAGGACTCTCAGTTCCAGCACCACGTCTGTCTGCACACCGCCATTTTGCTCCCTGATGACCAAGGATGAAATATCTGGAAATGTAAGCCACCCCAATTAAATGTTCCCTTATCACAGTTGCTGTGGTCATGGGGTCTCTTTATAGCAATAGAAACCCTAAATAAGACAACACTAAGCCAGCATATCTTGGCTAGCACATGTGTTTAGCCCTCTCTGTTACTATGAGGTCCACCCTGCCCCCACTAATAAACATGCTAGAGATTTAGTTTATATTTTTATACGAAATTTTATGAAAAGTGCTGGCTTTTATCTTCATCCCAAGCAACAACTAAATAATAATAAACTAATTCATTTCTGCCATAAGATTTGTCTAACTGGTGGGATTTCCAGAAAGTGTGTTCTATAAGCAGTGGAAAAAATATTTTTAACTGACATCCCGATAATTCAGTTAGTTAGATTATTCAAGAAGTCTTTTGCACTAGATGTCTTCTGTCCAACGGGTGTATATTGGAGTGGCAAGAAGGCT
>NC_022024.1:19636709-19654702 GCF_000317375.1 Microtus ochrogaster
ACACACACAGGGATTTTCTTTTTTAGAAAGAAAAACATCTAGTAATTAATCTCCCTTGTCATAAGATGTAATCATACCTTTAATGAGACTAGTTTTGGGGAACTCAATTATACTCTCAATTTCTTTTCAATGCTAGGATTGTTAGCCTAGCATCTCTTATTCATGAGGGAGCTGCATAAATTTTGTGTGGCTGGTGTAAAACAATTACCCCAGACTTAGTGACTTAGATAACAGGCACTTATGGTTTATAATCAGAAGAGTTCTATAAAAGATCAGAAATCTCTCCAGGACAAGTCTTGCTGCCCCCTGGTCTGAATTCATGTCCAGAGATTCTGGATCAGAATTTGTTACTTTTCCTTTCCAACTTCCTGACAGTGTCCATAATCCTTGCTTCCTGACTCCCTTTTCTCCAGCCTGAAACCCAGTAAGAGCAGCTCTGAGGTCCTTTTGTAACCTGATTCTGACCTCTCTTCTGCACCCTGCCCCTTCTTCTTTCAAGAACGCTTATAATTAGATTAGATAATGTTTCTTTTTAAGTGCATTTGATTAATGAATCCAATCCATCTGCCAACTCAATTCCCTTTTGTTAAGTAGCCTAATCCACTCGTAGGTTCCAGCCGTTTGGATTCTGACACCTTGGGAGGATCATATTATTCTATCACTAATGATCACAGATGCCAATTTGCCATTACCCTTCTTGAGATTAATTCCACTAAGTTGTGCTTTTGCTATCCATCCTGGAGTTCTTCAGTCTTTGCTAGATCAACCCATTTCCCTCTCCCCTAAGCACCTCCTCATTTAAAAAGAACTTGAAACTACAAATGGGTGACTCAGCGGTTAAGCATTTGCTTAAAATGAGAATACTCTCAGGTTCTATCCTCAATTTAACACCATTTGAATTGCTGTCCATGTTTGGCCTATGTGACTAGCCCAGCTTTGAGAGAGTTTTGTTGTTCTTTTGTTTTGTTTTATTGAGGTTTTGGAGGGACAGGTTTCACATTGCCCAGACTGGCCTAGAACTTGCTATCTAATTGAGTCTAGCCTTGAACTCCTTGATCCTCCTGTCTCTACTTCCAAAGTGCTAGAATTACAAGGGTGCCATCACGCCTGGTTTTATCACTTCTTTGTGGCCAAGATTTACTTATATAAGGATATTATCAACTACATTTCTCTAGGACTTCAGAATTGTTGACATTTGAAATTCCTCTTTCAGCACTGAAGCAAAAACGTCCATAAATGGCGATACTTTCTCTCGTGGAATAAATAGAAAATCTGTGACTGTCTTCCCTAGTCTACAGATTTGTTCTCTGCCCTTGTCTGTCAGTTGGTGTTTGCACAGCTTACTCTTGTGCATTAGAAATTTCAGGTTTGTTTACCAGCTGGCTCTAATTGGCTTCCACCAATGGGAGAAAAAAAAATACACAGTAAGAGTAAGGAAGGAAAAACCCACACTGTCTGTGAGAGATCCTTTTTCCATAGTCAGTGTTACTAAGTGCTTCCCCCACCCCCCCAGGACCTACAGAATCCCTTGTTCCTTTCATCCATTTGCACATATGTCTATAGAAGATTTTCTACTCTCTCCATTTGTAATGAGTCTTTTTTTCTTGATGGATTTCTGATATAATATCCTAAAAATTCTTCCAGACGGGCAGTTTGGGTTTTTTTTTTTTTCCTTTGTTAATGGTGAGAGAAGAGAACTGGCGCTCAATGGAGCTCAGCTCGGTTTTGAGGATACATAAAAATGACAGTAAAGATCAGATGGGAGGTAGACAGTGGGGAATCTTCTCTGTGTACTCTTGTCCCTTCCTTCATTCCTTCATTCCTTCCTTCATTCCTTCGTTCATTCCTTCCTTCCTTCCTTCCTTCCTTCCTTCTTTCCTTCTTTCCTTCCTTTCTTCCTTTCTTCCTTCCTTCCTTCTTTCCTTCCTTCCTTCCCCCCGTCCCCTCTTTCTCTTACTTGACCTCTCTCATGTTTTGCAGTTCCCTTATAGAGATTAGAACTAGCTGTTTATTTGTTCCTTGCCCAATGTCTTTGGAACGAAGTAGTGATTTTATAAACGGCTATTCAAACAGAGAAGACTGGTATTTTAAGTGAAGAGAGGGTGGTAGGAGACATCACCCAATCATACCATATATGTAAATATAAAAGACCATCAAAGTCGAGAGGACTGTGGCTGTGGAAAGGAGTGGCAAGTTCACCTGAAGGATAGGGACACAGAAAGTTTCCCCCGGGGGTTAGTAGAGGAACAGCAATTGATGGTGAGGTAGACACAGGGGAAGAAGAGTTCGCAGTGCCCAGGCCTTGAGCCCATACAGAATTTAGCACATCTGAGCTATCTAGAAGCCATTGCAACTGTGTTGTAATCACACACCATGTAAACAAGCAGGTTGGTCGCCCTTTTGACAGCCATTGAATGGCTAAAAGTTTAATATGAGGCCAGCCTGGACCAAATATTGAAAGCCTATCTCATGAAATAAATGCATGCAAACAGTTCTAAACAGTCATTACAGAGAGAAAGAGCCAAGCATAAGGAAGAGGGGTGTATCAAGAGTAGAAAATAGGCCCTACGTTCTGGTACTCCCTCATATTGCTAGGATGGAAGAACTGAATGCAGGAGGGCACAGACTTCAAAGCCAGCCCTGTTGTATTGGAAAGACTTGATTAAAAGCAGAAAATAAAAAGGAAAGAAATGAGAATAGATTTGCAGCATCTAGCCTGTGATTAGATGGGGCCTTCGTTGTAACCACCCTGTCTGGTAGGAATGGCTGTTCCAGAAACACCTGTGCTCCATCTTTAGCTATCAGACTATTCAACAATGAACCTCAAGAAAGGAGAATTTTCCCAGGAATCTCCTGCTTGGAGAAGAGAATATGTATCTTCATGGCCAAACAGAGGAGACTCTTGTCTCCTGGAGAAAGATTTACAACTTGTCCTGTGACCTTAGAGGAGAAGATTGGAGCTGAGACAGGTGAGCAGAAGGGCACACTGTGACCAAACTGCTTATTTTTGTATATGCCTTGCCTTTATGTTAGAAACCAAAAGATGGGTTTGTGTTGGTATTGGTGTTACTTTGTCTCTCTACCCAGTGGAGCCAAATGGGGGTAAGAAAAAAGTCTCCTTTCTCTGCTTTTCACTGTTAATTTGGTTCTTTTAATTGTCTCATTGGGGGTAAACAGTCAAATATGGCTTGTAGAGGCATATATGGAAGCCCCTAATTCAATAACATTTTGGGATATGGGTTACGGACAGTCTGGGTTTTGAAATCTACCTCACGTGCCTGGTAAAGGCATGCTGCCTCGCAATTGGCTTTAGACTAGATGCCCACGTAGATCTCACAGGAAGATGTAAAATGTTTCTGCCTGATATTAGACTAAGGAGGATGGAGACTAGGATATCAGCAGACTGTTCTAAAGATGGCTAGTTATTAGCAGAAGGAGGCATTGTGGTGTGTCCAGAAGGTGTGGGTGTCATATACCATGCCTTCACAGTCATTCACTGATGCTCAAGGCCCTTTGATTCTCTGCTCCCTTCTCCTTTATCTCAATAGCCGCATCATCATTTTCTAAAAGCAAGTAGTCTTTCCTTCTGAAACAAATTAAGCTAAAACGTCTTGAATTTTTTTCTTAGATTTATAATAAAAATAAATGTTCCCATTTTCTAGTAACACCAATTTTGTCATAAAAGTACACATTTTCATTTTCAAGAATTTTGAAACCGAGGGGCAAGTTTCTGTGATGGGTCTAAAGCTTGGTATGTCTTGGCTCTTTGAGAATTCATGTCTTAGAAGAGAGTTCATACGCTAATGAAATTCATGAGGTTCAGAAATAGCACACCCCCCCCAGAAACACACGTTTATCATCTGTACCCGGATTCCCAAAAGATGCAACATTAAGTCCTCTTGATCAAAGGAGCACAGAAAGAGTGTTTTTGCCATCTTTCTCTCCAATTTAATGATATGACAGACTGCTTTGATTTGGACTACATTAGGTATTTTTTCAAGTCTTCAATTACTGACATTTTACACATGTTTTGCTTTAGAACTCGTGGCTTTTAATGGTTATATGTTTTTCCTGATGCTGAGCTTCTGCACACGTGCCACGAGGGCAGATCAAAGAAGTTCTGTAGCAAAAGGATGGAAACCTTAATTTCACCAGCACTGTCTCTCCGGAGAGTAACTTCCAAACTGATAAATTGTTCTTTTGGCCACCAAATTATTTTTCCTTGTGCACAAACATATTTATTTGATTTTTCCTTCTTTTTCCCCCTGGAGGAGTTCAGTGACACTAAGCTGCAAACAAAGTAGGAATAATCATTTTTAGACTTTTATCTAAAACATAACACATTGTAAACACAGTAATGTATGACATGCAAAATTAATCTCTATGCTTTTCCCATAATTTTTTTTAATAGCTATGAGTCTTTCTTCTGACAGTCCCTTGTGGAGCCTACAAAGCCCCTCATTTTTATTGTGGGTTTTAGTTTTTGGCATCTCTTATAGCGGCACATTGAATATATGCTGACTTTCTAGCCAGAGTGTTGCTAGAGATATAAAAGATTCTTAAGATACACATGCAGTCCAACATGTTTTATTCAGAAAAAAGTCCCCTGGTGGCTTTGGCCACTGGTCCCCAATAAGAAGAATCCGATTACCACAACCTACTTGCCAGACAGCAGGCTCTCCATAAGTAATTGCTGCCACTACACAAGTGACCTACAACTCTGCAATGGAAGAAAAATCTAACTCAGATCACAGAAGCAACCTGACTTTCACCCAATGGAAAGGCAGCTCTCTGAGAAGCATCCAGTTTGGAAAGACTGGCTTGTAAACATTTCCTTGGAGAAAGAGTCGTGTGTTTGAAATGGAAATAAAGACAGCAATATTTCCACGGCTGCAGTTCAGAAAGGAGGGAGAGACCATGACAGAACTGCCAAACAGAAAAAGGTAACGCCAGAGAGGTTGTGAATCAAGGCGTAAAAGGGAGGAGACAGTAAACAAAGTAGAGTGCTCATAACTCATGCCACACCATGTACCATGTTTTATATTTTCAACCTAATATGATAACCCCCAGAAGGTTGTTATTTAGGTCTGGGTTTCAGTTTCCTTAAAGTATATTCTTGGGAATGGTATAAAAGGAACACGATGTTGCCATGTTTTCAAAATGCCTCTGGACTAGTTCTCAAAACCCTGTGCTTTTACAAAAATGTCTGTAGCAAGAATTACATGTAGATCCTGTGACATATCTCTTAGTGGTTAGTATTAAGGGGTAGTGCATGGTGGTCCCCGAGAAACTGGATACTGAGGAGTTCTTTAGAGGAGCACAAACCAGATCAAAACAAATATTCAAAGACACCTAAAGCAGACTGTTGCTCCAAAAGGTGTAAATATGGGAGGAATGGGCTATGCCTAGTGGGGAAATTGACTTTAACTCGTAATATGAATACAGAAAGACCAATTTCTGCAAGATAATCCACAGCCAATTAGCCTCTGAAGAGAAGATGGTGGGAGAGCATGGTACCCAAGAGGGATGCAATGTAAGGAGGCTGTGCCTGGAGGAGGTACAGGACATGAGAGTGACTGAAGCCCCAAGCAGTTGAAGCTTTTGGAAGGATATGGAGGAAGATGAAGATGGAGAGAGAGCCGCTTAGGCCATAGGAAACCTCCGATAGCATTTCTGAGTTCAGGATTGTTTTAACCTACCAATAGTGGGAAATTATAGCTGGTAGGGGCCAAGTGTAGTTTTGGTATGCTATCATGTTTAGTATATGAAGAAAAAAAATGAGAAAATGGAAGGGTGGAGATGAAGTCGTGTAGTTGGGCAGATGAGAGATGCTGATCATTTGGTAGTCGGGTATGCAGGCCTTGTGAGTTTTTTTTAAGCTAAATTGGTGGAATTTGGAGAAATAATAAATGGGAAATGATAAGAGAGATGGTGTAGTAAAATAATAACTCTGGGGATTCTGTCTTATTTAGCCAAATGAATGTGATACCATTGACTGACACAGAGAACTAGGAGACATGGCTTTAAGGTAAAGATTGATGCATTGGTTTGGGTGGTATCTTCATCTTGAGATGCCTTTGCACCATTAAATTGAATTGTTGACTAAGTATGTAGATACACTGTTTTAAGTTCAAAGAAGAAGATAATGAGGAACAAATTTGTAAATCATTTGCTTATATTCAATGATAAAATGTTCCAGTGAGAGAAAGGGGGCCACAGAGACCAGCAGGGAAAGATTCAACACCCTTCCTCCTCCTTTCTATTTCCTGTTTTCATGATGGCATTAGATGGTCCAGCATTAGATGGGTTGTCCAGACAGCAAAACAGAAAAGCATACATCCTGGGAGATCCTGTGTCTTTATCCTTAGGTCAGTTGTTTTACAACACAGATTCAAACATAAATTCAGACAACAGTATAGATGCTCATGCTTAGCTGTACATGAGGATGCATGTGCAGATTGTGTGAATGAGGCAATTGAATCATGGGTCGCAAATGTCTTCATTGGCATTCTATTGCTATCTTCTTTTATGAACATCCAATATGGTAAGTTGGTTTCTCTGAACCCCAGAATTAAGTCTCAAGCCCTTGTCATAGCCAAAGGACTAAATCTAGCCAATGACCTTTTACAGGGACGATCATGGACAGCCCCCGTACCAATCATTTGGCTTTATATTCTGACTTTCAAATTTTATGTAAGTAAGGTCCTACTACCCAGGAACTCCGGAGATACTCAAACCTCAAAGAATATACACATGGTTTGCAATAGGCTTATGTGAGAGTCTAGGAAATCCACATTGTTTGAATCAGTGACTGTGTAGCAATAAAACCCAACTAAGACTGGAAATTCTGCATTTGTAGAAAACCTGGACTTCATGCACTTTCTTCTCAAAACCAGGCAGGCAAGCTTTGGCTTCTTATCATTTACTCTAGATGTTCTTTTGTTCAGAGAGAAGCATTTAATAAACATTTGACTGTGATTAGTGTTTAGAGCAGGGAGACAGAATGAGAGAACCTATTGTGTTTTGTTTTACGCTTTCATCATCAAAGGCCTTTTGTTTCAAAAGCTTCTTCTCCAATTTTGGGTGTTAGTAGATGAACGTGTGTTCCCATCTCCATAATTATGTTCACGTTTGACACATTTTTCCTTCTCAGACCTTTTGTTTTGCTGTCACATAATCAAATTATGTCTTTCAAGGAAAAGTATAAATAGAAGGAAATTTAGACAAGTTGCTTAGCCTCTTTGTAACACTATTTTCTCATCTCGCAAACAATTATACCTTCATAAGGGATAAACAACCTTCTCAAAATAACTCATCTCTGCCTCATAATAGAAATGGCTCCCTCTTACGAAATGGAATAAAGTACTGTCTTCACGCTTTCTCTCTCCTCATCTCCTCTCTTTCTTGTCTCCTAAATACCCTTCTCCCTGACTTGTTCCCATAGAATAATGTCAATGTTTCTGTCCCTGCCCAGTTCTCGTAGTCATTAAGTTTCAAAGAAATCACACAGAGATCTACATTAACTATAAACTGATTGGTCCATTTGCTCAGGCTTCTTATTAACTCTTATAACTTATATTAGCCCATTATTCTTGTCTATGCTAGCCACATGACTTGGTACCTTTTTCTGCAAGGCATTCATATCTTGCTTCCTCTGCTGCTGGGTACCCTTCCCAGAATTCTTCTGTTCTCCTTGACCTACCTCTATTTCCTGTCTGGTTGTCCCGCCTATACTTCCTGCCTGGCTACTGGCCAATCAGTGTTTATTTAAAATATAAAATATTAAGAATACAGATCATTGTCCCACACCAGAATGAGAAGTTGTTTTATGTACTTGGTGAAATGAAGGGGTCTGACATCAGCATTCATTTTAATCCAGACTTTAGTATTGGACAGATAGGTTAAGCTTAGCATTGACAGAGAACATGCCCACCTTCTTCCCTGCTTCTGCTGGAAAACACTAGCTGTAATTCATTCAATTATCTCTGACATACATGATGGCTCAGCTACAGTCAGATTTACTTCATTGTTGTCGTTGTTGTTATATACTACTTCAAGGCAGGAATGTCCATTGGGGGGGGTGTTTTCTCCACGTGGTGATCCAGAGGCAGAGACTACTGTCCTCTGTGGTGCCGAAGGTTCCTGTTCTTAGAGGTGCCTGCATCCCAATATCAGTACGTGGATGTGAAGGGACCAAACCCCTTCTCTAACTCCTGGTTCAGGAAGATGTATTTCAGAGATTACTAGGGAACAATTAATCATTTCTTAGGTGTTGAGCCTTTTGATTGCTTCACGTTTGGTGGGATTTAATAAAAATAGTAATTTTTCCATGATATGCTTTTCAGACCAAATTTATTTTTTGTGGGTCCAAAATCTTCATCTGGGCCATCATATTCAGAGGCCTCTTCTGACTTCAAGGCTAAATTAGTTCTCTGGTGCGGCTCAGAGTAGAGCTGGAACTCTTGAGCTGAATTAATGTTCTGTCACTTGCTATGTGGCTTTGTTTCATTCAATTATCATCTAATTGCCGCTCTTCTCTTCATCCATTAGTGAAATGAATATAGTAATAGAATTATTGGGATACTGGGATATGTCATCTCTGAAGAGTACTCAGCAAATGGGCAATAAAAACGAACATGCCTTATTACTAACTGAAAAACGGTCTTCTTTCAATGTCTCTTTGGGTGCTGTGTACAGTTTCTCTTTTGGACTGAAATTTAAAGAAAATAGAGGCATATTTATGACTATCCGAGGACTCTAATCCTTTCTCTGTTCCTGGTATATGCTGGAAATATGATAAAAAAGGAAATGCCATAGTTTACCTGATATTATTCTTAACTTAGAGCCTGATTTATGGTTTGTATCCTACTCTGTCTGTGGTCTTAGCACGGAGTGCCATACTGTTCTTATTGGCAGTCTATGACCAGATCCATCAAGATGCTTCGATTTTTAAGCATGAATTTAATGTGCATCGATTCTTCATGGATGACACTCTACTCGATCTCTGTGTATTTCTAATTGATGTCCAGCCGTGCCTACAGATTTCCTTTTGTCTCTTTTGGTAGTCTGTGAGCTCAGGACATCATTTTTAGTGCTGTGTCCACTGTGTTAAGAGCCTCAGAATTCTTATTTATTCCAGGGGAAATCCATTCTTTCTTCTTTCGTCTCTACCATTCTGATGTTCTGAACCACTTCTCCAATCTCATTTTGACTTGGAACTAGATTCTCACTCTCCTAACTGGGGACTCTCTTGTGCTAATTTTCGAAGGTTAATCTAAGCATCTCATTTGCTTAAGCAATAACCAGCAAAGGATAACTATCTCATATATGGGAGTCGTGAAACCAAGCGTAGAGAGACCAGCAGGCTTATTTACAAAGTGCTTTCTGTTTCACAGACTAGCTCAGCATCCATCATATCACTTAACATCTAAAATCCTCCATCAGCAAGTAGCTCCATTTCTGGACAAGCATAGTTAGAGGTTGTTCATCCCCATCAAGGTCTTTGCAGGAGCTAGGATGGTAACTCAGAAGCACTGATTCCATACAGAACAATCTTTTCCCCTAAACATTAGCTCCTTGGGAAATGTTAAGAGAAGGAACTTCAAGTCTGGGCTATGCTACTTTAATTTCCTTGTTGGCTCTCTAGTTTCCTCAAATCTCAGGTGAGATTAATGATATTGACCTTTCAGAATTTCTATGTGCTGACTCCAAGTGAGAACTAAATTATTATATTAATAGAAACAAAAAATAGACCAGAAAAAAACAGTGGACTAAGTCCTCAGAGAGAAAAGAGGGAGATGTATGTAAATAATTATGAGATACTATCTTGTGTTTTCTTTTTGCTAATTTTCCATCTCCCCTCAGATCTAGCTGAGGAGCTATTGTGTCAGCTGGTCTCTGTGGTCTTAAGAGTTTGCAGGACACGTGAACACAATTCCCTCTTCCTGTCTAAACTTGGAGGTGAAAATGTGCTTGATATTTTAAAATTTTTTAATATCAACTCATGGGATTAGTTTGTTCTGTTCTCAAATATTTTCAGCTAACTGTTTAATAGAATCTAAAAAAAGTGATAAGATATCAGGAAAGACTTGACAGATTTTGGAAAGTTCAACACTTGGTTGGGTAGTTGGGCACTCATGAGGTTCTATGTCCCCAGAGAAATTACAGAGGCATGGGAGAGCCTGTGCAGCGACTTGTCTACAGTAGCCACGATGAGCACGATGCAGCCATTTCATTTTAGTAAGCATGTCAGACACTTGAGTGAGTTTTCATTACTGCAGTGTGGTAACTAGTGAAAGCGTGTGTGTGTGTGTGTGTGTGTGTGTGTGAGAGAGAGAGAGAGAGAGAGAGAGAGAGAGAGAAAGAGAGAGAGAGGAGAGAGAGAGAGAGAGAGGAGAGAGAGGGAATTTAGTGAAGCTCCCACATTTTGATGCTGAGTGTCCAAAGAGCATGGTACAATCTCTGGAGGAGGCTCCGCGTCACTGCATCAGTCCCTGGTGAATTGTCATGGCAGAAGCATATGGAAAAGAAAAGAATTGTAATAATAGGAAGGTAGAAAGAAAAGAAATGTGGGATTCAGACTTAGGGTTTTATAAAAATACTCACTCTCATAAAATTTTCAGGGTCCCATGAGAATAAGGCCATCATTTTCAAAAGTACGCTCTTATCACATAAGGAGCTTCCATGAGGTCTCACCTTGCGCAAAAATCCATGCCGCCCCCTCCCCACCACCATACAACCACACTGAGGATCAAACCAATACTTGAAACCTGGGAGAAAAGCCATATCCACGTCAAGGGAATACTATATATTCAAGCCAGCCTAGAGAAAGAGAAGAACTATTTGTCAACTGTTAAATTTTTGTCTCTAAATGTCCCCGTGTGAGGAAAACTGCTAGATTTCTGTAAATTTCCTAAGAAGCTTCTCATCCTCCATAGATTTCACTCTCAGATTCAGGTTCACATTTACCATAACAGTGTTGGAAAGCAAGGCATGGTAGAATGTGCCTATTATCCTAATCCTTGGGAAGTAGAAGTGGAGGATCACCTCACCTTGGGAGTTCGAATCCACCTGAGAAACATAACCATTTTAGCAGACACCATTTTAGAAGAAAGAAAAAAAAAGGAAATAAAAGAGAGGAAGATGAGACAGGGAGTGAGGAAGATAAGGACTCAGGAAAGGGTGATCATAACGTTTAAGTCATTAAAGAAAGGGGGCTGGTGGGAGAAGTAGAAAATGCCACAATACTTTCTGAGGGTGGGAAGGCCAAGTGTTTAAATGCCAAGGGGACTCCCTAGGAACCAAAGGCCACTACTGCTAGGGATACAAGCAGACTAACTGCAAATCTTCGCCTCTCCCTCGCCCAGTCTCAACCTGGTTCCACAGCTGACAGCCTGGTGCAGCCTTCCTCTCATCTCTGCCCCCATGTCCCGTGGCCCATGTCGATCTTCTCTGCCAAACTTCTTCCCCACTCATTCTGTGATTCCAGCCCCGGTTGTAGTAGGAGCAGCGGGGCTGCATCCCCAGCACCCCGCTGCCCGCAAGGCTGGCTTTACCCGAAATAATTACACGGACACTGTATTCTTTTAATCACTGCTTGGCCCATTTCTATCTAGCCTCTTCTAGGGTAACTCTCGCACCTGGACTAGCCCATTTCTTATAATCTGTGTAGCACAGCTGGGTGCACTTACCGGGAAGATTCTAGCCTATGTCCATCCTGGGTCGGAGCTTCATCGTGTGTGTCTGCTTGGGAGCAGGGAGCATGTCGTCTCTCTCCAGACAGCAGAGCTGTCAAGTCTGACCTCACTTCCTCTTCCTCCCAGCATTCTGTTCTGTTTACTCCTCCCACCTATGTTTTAACCTATCAGAACCAGCAGCTTCTTTATTTAATTAAACAATGACCTTCCTCCATCAAGCCCCTGACTCCAAAAAGCCTTCCCTGAGGACTCACCAGTCAAAACTGCCAGAGAAGCAAAGAGGCCAGTGAAATAGGCAGGCGAGCTGCAGATCTTCACCCTCCCTCTTCGAACCACTTAGTCTCGTCCCCAGATCTGTAGCAGACTACCTGTGTGGCCTCTCTCCCATTCCCAGGGGACTAAGCAAACCCTGATTGAATATCCTGATTTTTTTTCCCTCTGAATACCCTGGGAAGCCCCTCAAGTAGCCCATCCCCACTGACCACAGAAGAATTTTCTATCAGGTAACACACAGCCACCACACCACCTCAAGAATAAAAGAAGGCAGCAGAAACCAAGGAAACAAACACCCACCCAAGAAAGAAAATAACAGATACCAACACCTAGAATTACAGTCTCCCAAACCCAGATTTGCAAAAACAGTCTATAACAGGACTAGTTGTCTCCGCTAGAGCCCATCAACCCTAGCATAGTAAGCTCTGAGTATTGTAACATAGTTAAAGCACAAGAAAAAGACCTTTAAAAGCACTTATGAATGTGATAGAACTCCTTGAACAGGAAGTGAATAGAGAAGACACTGATGAGAGAGAATGATGAAGATACCAGAAGAAGGAAAGATCTCCCATGCTCATGGATTGGCACATTTAGTGCAGAAAAAAATGGCCATCTTACCAAAAGAAATCTACAGATTTGATGCAACCTCTATCAAAATTTCAATGCAATTTTTCAGAGATCTTGAAAGGACAACATCAAGCTTCATATGGAAACACAAAACCCAGGATGGCTAAAACAGTCCATAGTAATAAAAGAACTGCTAGTGTAATCACTATCTCTGATTTCAAGCTGTACTACAGTGGAATAAATAATAAAGTACAGCTTGATATTGTCCCAAGACCAGGCATTGTAATCATGTAATCAATGGAAATGAATTGAAAATCCAGTCATAAATTCACACATGTAGGGAGACCTGATTTATTTTTATAAAGAAGCCAGAAATACACACTGAAAAAAAAATACTGCATCTTCAGAAAATGGTACTGATCAAACTGGTCAACTGAATGTAAAAGATTGTGAATAGATTTATATTTATCACCCTGCACAAAACTCAAGTCCGAATGGATCAAAGACCTCAACATGAAACTGGATACACTGAACCTTTAGCAGAGAATGTGGATAATTATAATGAACTCATTGGCACAGGAAAGGACTTTGTGAACAGAACACCATTAGCACAGGCACTAACATCAACAATTAATAAATGGGAAACTGAAAAGCTTTCAAAAGGCAAAGGACATTGTCATTCAGACTAAGCAACAGCCTACAGAATGGAAAAGGACTTTTACTAACCCCACATTTAATGATAAAAGACTAATAGTCAAAATATATAATAAAGAAACTAGATATCAACCCTCCTCCAAACAAATAATCTATTTAAAAATATAGTACAAGGCTGTTCAAAAAAAAGGAAAAAGAAAAAAGAAGAGAAAAGAAATACACGAAGAAAGAAGAAAGAAAGAACAAAAGGAAAGACAGGAAGGAAAGAAGAAAGCAAGGAAAAAAGAAAGAAATGAAAAGAAAAAGGGAAAATGATGTATCAATAAAATGACTTAATGACATTGCGTTACACTCAGATTACTCAACCATCATAGAGAATAGAGAAGTATATTTCTAGACTTTTAGGAACAAATACAGAGATCTACATCCAGACATTATGCAGAGAAGGAAAGACCTTGGAACACTCAGCCCTATAGTGGATGTCTCCATCAGATATATCCTTCAGGGCTTAAGAAACCCCAAGTTAAAGAAGGTGAAAAGAGTGTAAGATCCAGAGGGGATGGAGGACACCAAGAAAACAAGGACCTCCACATCGACAGAATGTTTGCACATATGAACTCACAGAACCTGAGGAACCATGCATAGGCCCTGAATGGGTCTGTACCAGATAGAGCCCCGAGTTTAAACGAGAAGTAGACACATGCACGCATCAGTAACTCAGGAGCAATCCTCAATTGAATTCTAATTCAACTGAATCTATCAATTGCAGTTAATAACCACTTGTAAGTGAAAACTGAGTTTCTTCCAAAGGAGTCTCACTGGAGAAACAAAGTCCTTTTAAATGTAGGGTTCATGCCCAGCAGAGAAAATTAACTTAACCACATCAACAAAGGTTCCTTGACTCATAACATCATTTCAGGTTTTTCCTTTTTCTTCTTTTCTAAAATTTTATCTTATGATTTTAATTACATATTGTTTTAATTATATATATACATATATATATATATATATTCTCTACCCTATATGGCCTTTGTGTGTATATTATGGTTTTCATGTTAGTGTTTTTATGGGATTCTTGAGTGTGGGAACTAGTGGGTCTGTTTCTTGTGTCTTCTCTTGGGCTCTTTTCCATCTTTTTGTTTGTTTTTTCAGAATTCCAATGTGTTAGCTTTGTTTTATCTTGTTATAGGTTATTACCTCTTAGAAGTCTGTTTGCTTTTAGTGAGGGACAAAAAGGGTGCAGATCCAGAAGGGAGGAGATGGGGAATGGGGAGGAACTGGATAGAGTAGAGGGAGAGGAAACCACAATCATGATATATCATATGGAGGAAAAAAATCTCTTTTCAAGAAAAGGAAACCATTAGGGAAAAGAATATTCCAAAGGACAAAATGATAAAGCTTAGTTAATCTTGTTGCTATGGACTGAATACTTTTATTCCTGGTCCATGTTGAAATCGACAACCCAAGTTGAGAGCATTAGGAAATGGAACTTTTTCAAATAATAATCAGGAAGACGTAACTGTGTCTTGAAAACGGAGCCCTAATGAATGTGGTTAGTGTCCTTACCAAAGAGCCTAGAGGAGAAGGAAGGCACTATCTGTGGAGCAGATGGAAATCCCTCAGGTGACAATGACTCTGCTGGAACCTTCCACTTGGACTTTCTAACTTCTAAAACGGGGACAGAAATTTCTGTTATTTATGAACTGCCCAATCAGTAGCATTCGTTAATCCCCCTGAAGAATATCATTGAATCTTCCTGTGTAGTTAGTAGCCACCTATTGGCATACTATAGATCAAGGGTTATTTTTTCCTAAAATTCTTGTTTCAAGTTGTGCCAAAGATGGCAAAATACCACAGGATCATACGATGACCTCATTTCTATGTCCCTTACAGATGAAGATGATGGCATTTCTTATTTACTTTCATACCCAATGTTAGTTACTTGTGGTACACAAAACACCGGACAAAAGCAAGCAAAGGGAAAGCGGGGGTTATTCTGGCTTATTTGGGGAGTACAGTCCATCATGTCAGGAAGGCATGATGGTAGGACCAAAAGACCGCTGGCATATTGCATCCATTATCACGAAACAGACAATGATGAATTCTTGTGCTAACCTTGCTTTTCCATTTTTTTTTTTTTCATTCTGGGGTTCCAGCCCATGGTCAAGAACCATCCGTATGTAGCATGGGTCTTCCAACATCAGTTAACCTACTGTATGTAATTATTCCAACATCAGTTAACCTACTGTATGTAATTAATGCCTCATATACACTCCCAGAGATTGATTTCTATGTTGAATCTAAATCTCACTGCGTTGGTGGTGGACATTAACCACCACGCAAACCACTAACATTATTCAGTACAGTTTCCTGAACACAAAGTGGAGTGAATATTTGAATTAATTTCACATTACACAATGACTCTGGGATGTCTATTATAGATATTTCCCTATGTACTGTGTTATGTTTCTTGTTTCCATGAAAATTTGTTTGCCAGCATTAAATGAGACCAATCTCCCAAAGTCATTTTATATCTATGAGAACCATGCTTCTCTGAAGCTGCATCTTATTCATTCTGAGCGATTGCTGTTTATTAACCAAAACATAAAGAAGCAGATGAACTTTCCCTGGCTTTAAAGCACTCAGCAGGACATGGGCTCTTGCCATCTGCTTCTTGATCTCGTATGAAATTCCAAGTGTCCTCCCTGTGAGCGGAGGGTTCCATTCCAGCATCTGGTGGTAGGGGAAAAGGAATGCATCGCTCTCTGGTTTATTTTTCCATTTTAGTTACTAAAACCAAAAAAAAAAAAAAGGAGGGAGATAAAAATAGGAAGAATGCGTGTATAAATAAGGAACTAGTATGCTTCTCTCCGCTGTTGCTACTCATCACTTACTAATAGAGTCAACCATGTAACATATGCTACTAGGTTCAACTTTATCATGGAAGCCAAATTTTTCTTTTCATTTCTTTTTTTAAGTCAATCTTTAAATTGACACTTTGAGTTAAACTGCCTCCAATGGCAGTAAGTACCATTAGTCTGTCCAGCAAACACTCACGCTGCACCTAGTATTTGCCAACACTATTTGTGGAATTAACCACGAGCGGAGAAAACCTGCTTTATTTTCCTTCAATCCATTTGAGTACTTCCAGACTCTTTGCACTCTAAACAATCCTGGTATTCAGGCTGGAGCTACAGAAAACATCCTGCTTTATGTGTAGCTCAACTCTGAGCAAAACAAGTGTTCTTGTTTCTTCTCTGTATGGCTATGCAAAAATATATCATCTTATTATCTAAAAAAAAAAAAAAACAACAGGTCAAGATTCATCTGAGATCAGCATATACACTGGGAAGCAAGAGTTTTTGATATTCCTAAGCAAGAACTGTGTTAGGCAAAATAGCATTGGGCTAACAAAAAGTATTCAGTGTGTATTGTTCTTGTGCATATAAAAGAAGCAGCGAAAGCAACTGGTCCTTTGTGTTATCACTGAGCGGGTCTGGAATGTGTGAGAAATCCTAAACACTCAGCATCAGTGTAATCAGGTTGGCGCTTCCACATTCTTTGCTGAGCTGTGGCAGAGTGATGGAGAATGTTAACATGGAGTCAGAGCAGGTGGCGATCCTTCAACGTGATGCCATTTATTTATTTGCTGTGCGCTGAGCTTCTCCATTGGTGATGGATAGAAAAGTCACCCTGCTCTTCTGATTGAAGCCTCTCAGGCATCAGAGGTAAGGGCTGCTTTAACTGCCTCATCAACACAATCATTCCTGACAGGAACTGTTAGGACAATGAATGTGATTGAAGCGGCAGGGTGAGGGAGGCAGGGTACCATCCTGAGACTTGGAATACAGCCAGAACCACTGCATCCCATACTTCCTTTTGGAGAACGAAATGTGTCACCCCAGAGTGATGCTTCATCTCACCTCAAGGCTGTTTCTCCTCACACTATCACCACATTTTCAGTTAATTCAGAAATATACAGAGAGATATAAAAACGCCAAAGTTATATATATATAGTATAAAAGAATTTTCATTGTTCATAAGACAAGATTTATATAGAGTGCATAGAGAAAGAGCAGAGCAGATGAGATAGCTGGGCTATTGGATGATAAGGGGATTAAAGGATTTTTATTTTACAACTTAAAGTTTTAAAGTGCACCACTCGAGAACCAGAGAGCTGAAATTCCGGCTTGAACAAGGCGGGTTTATAGAACAGGTGCTGCACGAAGGGCCGGTGCAGGAAATGAGGGACGTTGTCTTTCAACGTTTTTATCTCAGCAGAATCTCAGGGAGCTAGACGCAGAGTGGATACTGAGCCAGCAGATGACAAGAGGACTTGTTCCTTTCTCTGGAAAATATGATGATTTAAAACAGATATCAGCTGTCTTTTGAGTTTTTTCTCCACCGGACAATAAAGCTGCCAAGAAATGAGGATCCACAGATGGTGACAGAGAACACTTCAGCCTCCCATCGCCATCCCATCCAGGCACAGCCCTTCTGCGACTCAGCTGCAGCAGACCTAGCCTCCAAGAGAAACCTCTTTTCGTGTGCAATATTATATACTATGGAAGAACGAAGAAAAGAAAAGAAAAGAAAAGAAAAGAAAAGAAAAGATTATTTCTATGACACTCTTTAGATACTCGGTCAAAAGACCTATTAACATCGGTTATCAGAAGCTCACATAAATATTAGCCCAGAAAACTAAATCTTGCCTTTAAATGAAACCACCACGAATGACGAAGATTAATAAAGGCGATGTCCCCAGTTAGTTCCTTGGGCAGCTGAGGATACGGAACCTGAAAT
>NC_022024.1:19655291-19657898 GCF_000317375.1 Microtus ochrogaster
GAAACTTGTTTTTTTTTCTTCTTTTTCTCAATAAAAAAAATAATGGCAGTTCAGACTAAGAGAAAAATAGGTGTTAACTTGTGGTTTTGAACAAATCCCATTTTCAGCACTTGTATTATAAAATGGAGCACATAAACCTGCCTCTAACATGTGGAGAACCCACAGTAAGGGTTCAATGAAGAGCTACATGACATAGATCTCTCAGTTCACAAACTCATCTTTCCTTCTATTGTGGCAAATACACTTTCTTAACACATCAAACCAAATTATAAAATTTCTATAAAATTTATTTTCCTACATAATTTTCAGAAAACATATTAAATATGTTCTTGGAACCAAGGCATTTATTAATTGCATGCTTGCAATACTAACGATTTAAATAACTAAATATGTGTTTATATCTAAAATATAAATGCCAATTTCTTTAGTATCTTTCCTTCTATCCATCTTTCCCTTTTCTTTTTTTTTCTTTTCCTTTAATCTTTCTTCCTTCCTTTCCTCCCATTGCTCTCCCATTTCTTTTTTTTCTTTTTCCCCTTTGGATCTCATGTAGCCCAGGTTGGGTTGGAACTTATTATGGAATAGTGAAGGAGAACCTTGAAGTTCTGATCCTCTGGCATCTTTTGACTTATAGAATTACAGACTGACAGGTGTGTGTCACCATACCTGGTAGATGCAGTGCTGGGGATCAAATTCAAGACCTCATGTATGCTAGATGACCATCATACCACTGAACTATATCTGCCTCCAATCCAAAATTTGAATTGATTTTCACACAAACTTACATCAAAGCTTAAACACTTAAGTTACTGTATGTTTAAACACAGTTGTATTTCTTTATTTAGAAAATGTATTTAAGCAATAATAAATATAGCTACCTAACTCAAAATTAAGTAATTATTACTAAATCACCTTAAGTATAAATCAATGAAAAGAATAAGAATCCTGCAGTTTATTACTAAACCTACAAGAGAATTTTTTAAAATACGTTTCAGCTGCTGTGTGCACCAGTTTAGGAGACTATACTGAATTTGTGAGTACCGACAGACTCAGAAAAGGGAGCATATAAAGGAGTAAGGCTCCGGGGGACTCCAGCAGCATAATATTGCTGAGGATGCTGAAAAAGCAGTTACCGTGGAAGGAAAAGCTACCTCAGCTGCTGGGTGACTTCATGAAGAGAAGCTGTTGTAGTGAAACTTCCAGCATCCAAAGATTTGCAATGAACTTGGGCTTGTTTCCAGTAGTTACAGCAACCCAAGCAAATTCAATCTGCTGGATGGGAACAGAGCCAAAGACGTCCATAGGCACTGGGCCATGCTAAAGTCAAGAGACTGGGGGAACTACGGTTTGAAATTATATACAGCAGGGCCTCTTCAAGGAATGAGATGCTCCAGGTAGCAGAGTTCATCCTCCATAGGCAACTCCGTCAAAACTCGGCAGGCCGGGCTGTTGGGTCTCCAGCCAAGTGGGCTTGGGTGCACAGCAGAGCTCTACATCCAGATGACTATGAACGTAGGGAAAACAAAGCACATGCCTGGGTACATACATACACCCAACTAGCACAGCTATTGGTGAGAGGAATGTCATGATTCAGCGGGCAATCCAGGAGTGACAAGAAGCACGTGGACCCTGATGCTCCCCACTTGTCGATGGTCTAGCTATGTTACAGCATGGTGAAAAAGAGGATTAGAGGTCACAAGTAAGTAGCTGAACACTATTATAAAGGTTCTGTGATAGGGCAAGTCCTTTAAATGCACATCTGGATTTCTGGGGAAATGACTTGTTCTTTTAATCCATAGATCAAAAATATGGATGGAGTTTAATTTGACCTTTACTATGATGACCTTTTGACCTGCTGTTCCTGGGAAGTTTTTGCACGAAATCATGATATAAGTTTTTGTTAATGCATTTCAAGTGGAGGGACATGGAAAGTTAAGTTTTGGAAAAAATGATACATCTCAAGATCCCTGAAACTGTAGTGGACAATGCTCCTTCCAGAAGACAAGATTATTAACCAGAAACTTCAGAACCAGGAGGGGGAAACCTCTCTATAACCTATTGGTTAAGGAGGCCCCAAAGATTCTTATGACAATGCAGACCATTGCTTTTGCTTTTGGATGCCCACCTTAACTAGATGGTAAGATGTAGTTTCTGCAGGTACCATGGTATTTGGACACAGGCTACTGAAAACTCAAGGTGATAATGACTGGAGAGATTCCATTGACTGGCCAGCGTTTATTGTGCCAAAAAGCCTACGTAGGTTGCTGGGAGAGAACTCATCATTGATCGTAACACTGGTATGGGCCATATATGCTACAAAACCAAACTCCCATTGTGAGAGAGGAAGTTAAAGGCTAATACTGTAAACGTGGCAAAAAAAACCAATGGCTGGGGCTGGAGAGATGGCTCACAGGCTAAGAGCACAGCCTGCTCTTCCAGAGGTTCTGAGTTCAAGTCCCAGCAACCACATGGTGGCTCACAACCATCTGTAATGAGGTCTGGTGCCCTCTTCTGGCCTGAAGGGATACATGCAGGAAGAACCCTGTATATATAAATAAATACATCAAGAAAGAAAGAAAAGAGAGAGAGAGAGAGAGAGAGAGAGAG
>NC_022024.1:19658080-19664759 GCF_000317375.1 Microtus ochrogaster
CTCGAGACAAAGCCTCTTACCAATTCAGCAAGACTAGTTAGGGAGCAAGCTCCTGGGCCCACAACATCCCACCAGGCTTCTTATGTAGCAGTGGGGGATCCGAACACATGACCTCATGCGTGTACTGCGAATGTTTTAAAAGTCACTCATTGACTTTTATGATCGTAAATCATCAGTGTTGTCTGAGATTTTGTTTTATGTGTTTGCTCAGACTTCCCACTCCCCAGCTGCTGGCAATTCATTCTTCCTGCTCCTTCTTCTATGATGTTCTCCAAGCCTTAAAGGCCGTTGTCTTAATGACTGTTCTGTTGTTGTGAGGAGACACCCTGACCAAGACAACTTTTACATGAACAGATTCAACTGGGGCTTGCTTACAGTTTCAGAGGCTTAGGTCATGACAGTCATGGTGGGGAGTGTGATAGCAAGCAGACACTGTGCTGAAGAAGTGCAGTTTGCTCTGAGCTTCTTCATCGGGATCTCAGCCGCTCTGTGATGGAGGAGGAAGCCAAAAAAACTAGTGAGCATGATCCTACCAGCTTGTGTGTGGGTGTGGACAACTCTCTAAGTGTTACAATGCTACTTTATTGCAGGAAGGAAGGAAAATATCAAGGTTAGGGACAGTGTCAGGGGCATCAAATAATTTGCATTAAAAGGCATGCTTCTATCATAAGGCTCCATATGTGCAGCAAGGAAGCCTTCTAGCAGGGATCTATGATTAGTGTTCAAACTAAAGATAAGTCAGGCATCTGGATTAGAGACAGCTTTCAGATAAGGTCAGACCTTCAGGTTCAGGTACATTCTCCAGAGAAGGCTAGGTAGAAAGCAGGGACCTTTGTTAAAAAGGGAGGAAGTTTGCATATTGCCAAGCTTAGAAAGAAACCTGCTAGACTATTGCAGACTTTGACTTCTTTCAGCCACCAAAAATCTCCCAACAGAGAAATAGCTGAGAGTTCACATTTGAACAGGCAGAGAGAAAGAGACTGGACCTGCCCACCCAGTGACACCTTCCTCCAACAAGGCCACACCTCCTCCAACATGTTAGACCACATCCCTCCGACAAGACTACACCTAGCAATTCTCAGTTTCATCAACTTTAGACCCATAATGCAAATATATCAGTCTTTTCCAGGGCCACAGAGGTGATGTAAATGTTCTCTTTAAGACTGAACCTTCAACAGCCACTTATTCTCAACACCTGGACCAATTATGAGTCTCCATATTAACACCTACCTTCTACAAAATAAACCTTTTCTGACCAAGCTAAATGGCGGGACTAATTTGTGGGTACAAACATAAATATTTAGAAAACAGCTCAACAACCTGTTAATTTAGCAAAAATGTCATTAGTAGATTACCACCAAGGCTTATGACCTCCACAGCCATGACTTCTGACTAGATTTATGGCAGCACTCAAATCCAATCAAAAGAGATTTGTTATGCCCATAACAGTCACGCAATTATTGTACCAGTGAACACGTCTTGCATGGCAAGTTGACATTGTGTGCCTCTGTTAATGGCTTTTCTCTGAAGCAGCTTGTTTAGCGTAGCTTTATGAAATTAAATCTATCTAGCAAGGATAAAGTTACCAGCTCAGTTCCAGTGTGATATCTCTATTTTCTGCTCCCATAGCATCCAGTGTCTTCAGCAATAGGGTCTTACCATCCAGTTCGGATAGACAATAGACAATCAAGAGTAATACCAATAGACCTGTATTTCCTTGCGGGCCTCTGGTCTTTTGAGACAAGGTCTCACTGTGTGTGCTTGGCTGGTCTGGAAACCAGACAATCCTGTTTTCTAAAGTGCTAAGTTTGCAGGCATGAGCTACCATTCCTAACTACAGAATCGACAGTGTTGTTTCTATGACCAGGGGAGCTGTGCAGTCACTTAGATTTGAGGACTCTGTGCTCTGAAAATGAGTCATAATAAGTGAACCACAGGATGTTGAAATCATTTGTACTTCTTTCCTCAAAGATCGTTTTAGCTCCAATGGCTGACGCAGCTTAGGAAATGACTCCTTTTCAGAAAATGCTTTGTTGGAAGATGCGTTTTGATGATATTTGAGGAAACACTTTAACTTCATCTGCAGTTTCCTATTATTTTTGTGACCACATCCTTTGAAAGGAACTACTCAATCTTCCTTCACAATCTACCATTCTCTAGGATGTATCCTTTGAGCAGTCGGCTTCTTGAAGTATGTGTTGGCCCTGAAGACTGTTGTGTGTGCTTTAGTATGGTAACTTCAAAATATACTTATACATAGTAATTCTTAATTCTAGATATATCTGTCAACCTGAATAGCAAAAGGACATAAAAAGAGGGCTATGTAAGTATTTTTTTAGTCATCCCTTAAAATTCATTTCTCAGTGTGATTTTTTTATTGTGGTAAAAAATTAATATAGAGCCGGGCGGTGGTGGCGCACACCTTTAATCCCAGCACTCGGGAGGCAGAGGCAGGCGGATCTCTGTGAGTTCGAGACCAGCCTGGTCTACAAGAGCTAGTTCCAGGACAGGCTCCAAAACCACAGAGAAACCCTGTCTCGAAAAAACAAGAAAAGTAATTAATATAAAATGAGAACACGTTTTAACAAAGTTTTAGACTAGAGAATTGTTAACTATACAGATATCGTTGTGGAACAGCTCTCTAGAATGGTTTTATCTTTCTTGACTAAACAGCTATCCCATTGGGCATCACCTTCCAGTTTCCCTTATTCTGAGTCTCTGGTAATGGCTTACGACATCACATTTAGCAATGACCCTTTATTTAATATTATACATTTTTAGAATTCTTCAAAAATGTGTATTCATTCCTCAGTCTGGTGATGCAAGCCTGTAATCCCAGATACTTAGGATGCTGAGGCAGGAATAGCTCCAGATCAAGTTTTATCTGTGTTACAGAGTTCCAGGCCAATTTTAATGGTCAACTTGAAAGAATTTAGAATTGCTTGCGAGATGGGCTTCTCAGTACACCTGTAGGGGTTATCTTGATTGTTTTAACTGAGGTAGAAAGATTTGCTCACTGTGGGTAACGTCATTCCCTTGGTGGGATCATGAACTATAGGAGTAGAGAAAAGCAGTTGAAGCAACAGCAAATAGTCACTGTTTTCTTCTTCTTAGCTGCAGATGTAACATGACCAATGGCTTCAGGTCCCTGCTACCTTGGTTTCCTTCCATGGAAGACTGACTGTTGAACAATGAGATAAAATCCTGTAGTTATTTTATCATAGCAACAATGAGAGAGAGAGAGAGAGAGAGAGAGAGAGAGAGAGAGAGAGAGAGAAGAAACTGAGACACTGAGTAACTTACTCCCCAAAAGTAAAACAAACCAAAAAAAAAAAAAAACGTATTTGATAAGTACTGAAAACAATACATATCTGCAGGTATGAGAACAAGTGTTTAGAATGTAGTTATAAATTATACTGGCTCAGGGAAATGGAAGTAATATGCTCTCCTCTAAAGTCCATAAGCTCTTCAGCCAGGGGTAGTTTGCTAACTTTGCAGTATCACGCATGAATCCTATTTTATTGTGTGGACCTTAAGTCCAATTAGACAGCTACTGGTTACCCCTAAAATAAAAGTGCCACTATTGCACTCACCATAGATCATTTTTGTGGTTCATAGCTTTATATCTGATTAGGATTATTGATTGCTTTTCTTCCTTGGAAGCTTGCATAGCATCTTTGGATGCTATGGAAACTTCTACTTCAGTTGCATCTCAATTTCTTTAAGCATTAGAGTTTTACCTTCCAAGTTTCAGGAGGCAAGAAAGTACAATGTCAATATTCTATATTATTCTATACTATTTTGGGAATCTCTTTGGCTCCTGTCACCAACAACTAAATGGGTGGTTTCACATGCCTGGGATTGGAGCTTTCATTTTGATAGTCTATAGATTGTGGGGGACAATTATCACCCCAAGTGAGATACCTTTATTCAAATTCTGTACAAGCACATATATAATATGCAATTCTAAATAAACTCTTAGGGCTTGTTTATACATCCTTAGTGTCATTATGTCTCCTTACTCTCTCACCTTCTGTATTGATTTGCATCTACCTTCCCTGTTAAAAATATCCTGAGAGTGAAAACTGGTACAGTTGCTTTGGATATCAGTATGGTGATTTCTCAGAAAATTAGGAAGCAACCTTCTTCAAGACCCAACAATGCCACTTTTGGGTATATACCCGAAGGATGCTCAATCATACCATATGCTCAACTATGTCCATAGCAGCATTATTTGTCATAGCCAGAACCTGGAAACAACTTAAATGCCCCTTGATTGAAGAACAGATAAGGAAAATGTGATACATTTACACTATGGAGTACTGCACAGTGGAAAAAATAACGACATCTTAAAATTTGTGCAAATGGATGAATCTGGAAAAGGTCATGTTGAGTGAGGTAACCCAGACCCAGAAAGACAAATAAAATATGTACTCACTAATGAGTAGCTTTTAGACATAAAGCAAAGAAAAAACAGTCTACAACTCACAATCCCAGAGAACCTAGACAACAAAGAGGACCCTACAAGAGACATACATGGATCTAATCTACATGGGAAATAAAAAAAGAGACAAGATGTCCTGAGTAAGTTGGGAGCATGGGAATTATGGGAGAAGGTTGAAAGGGAGATGGGAGGAGGGAAGGAAAGTGAAGAAAAATATATAGATCAATAAAAACAATTAAAAATATCTATCTCCCAGTTTTCCTCCTTTCCTTGTGTCTGCCTATGCCCCATCTGCCACTCCAGTTCCTTCTTATTTTCCTGATTTTGCAGTTACTCCAGGTTTTATACTCACCTCTAAAAGTTAGAAGCTAGGATCTGAAAGTATTTTGCCTTTCTGAATCTTGGTTACCTCACTTGGCATATTTTCTAATTCCACCCATTTACCTATAAACATCATGATTTCATTATCTCTACCGTCAACTAGAATTCCAGTGTGTATATGTACCAAATTTTCATTATTCATTCACCAAGTGAAAGACCATTACAGAAACCCACAACTTGTTAAAAAATATGAAGAACAACTGACTATAGGGTACCCAAACTCAGTGGATACATCTGCAATGAAAACCCTACATCCAAAGCTGAGGGACCATTGGGTAACATGGAGTAGAATTGTAAGAGCCAGAAGACCAAACATTTGCTGTAAGACATGAATCTTCTATATATGACAGGGAAGCTGTGCACTCATAAAAATCTCAGAAATATGATGACTTAAACAAGACATGTCCAGTGACAACATAAGTTAACTTGTCAACAACAATGGGGTAAATATCACAAGACCCTGCCCTTGATGAAGAACTATAGGCAAGTTATGGCTTCTCAGAGAGGGAGAATCAGTTTTTCCTAGAGACAAGCCCCCTGAGAGGGTATCCAGTTTCATGCAACCAGTCCTAAATGCACACACACACACACACACACACACACACACACACACACACACCATTAAGTAGACTCAGCACAATGTGTGTATGTGTGTGTGAATGCATGTGTGTGTGTGCATGTATAACCAAAGTTGAAGAAGAGGTCATGAATTTGAGAAGAGGGAGCACTGGAAGTGTTGGAAGGAGGAAGGGAAGGGATGGAAATGACGTAACTACAATACTTATGTATGGAATTCTCAAATACATATTTCAAGCAAACACACAAAGCAATGAAACAAGGACTGGAGATACAGGTCAGTGATGAAGCATTTCCCCTAGCATGCCCAAAGTCTGAGTTGAATACCTGGTACTGGCGGCAGCAGCAACAACAACAACTAAACTATCCACGGTATTAAAACTGTTTTGTTAATGTTTTGAATTAATATTACTGAATAATTGTTTCCAGAACTTTGGCAAGCTTCCCAGGCATAGATAACCATTTTTTTCCTTTTTTTGTTATCTGGTGTTGCTGTTATAAAACATATTTTAAGAGACAACCTGAATCAGGCAAACAGATAAGAAATGTAAGTGCTATATCTTTATATATACATTATATTCTTTAATCTCTATATCTGGTCTGAAGCAATAAGGCTAATTTTTCTTAATTTAACTTGTTTCATAAGGTAGCCCTTGATGGCTGTCAGTGGCTAATGGCACCATCCCTGCTTTTCTCTTAGTACTAGATTGGGATAAAAAATTTTCAACAGTGGTAGTTTATGTGCTGGCTGAATGAGGGAGTCTTTATTTGATCTGCATGCATTTATTACCACTCCTCTAGTATTTCTATCTTTTAAAAAGTTTTCCAGAGGTTTGGACACCTGTAAGTTAGCATGTCAATAATTTCTCAATTCAAAATGTTAAATTTTGTTTGAAACTTTTATACATGAGTCCTGTACTTACATCATTTCCATCCTCTGTCTCCCTCTTCATTTCTAACAAATAAACATTCATTTCTAACAAACATTTTTACAGTTAGAAATTCTACTGGTTTAGGAACATGGCAGTAACAGGTTCTCATCTGGGGTTGATGACTTCATCAGCAATCATTTATACTTTCAAAAAATTTTAGACTCTTGATGTTATGTCAGAATTTAGTAGATGCCTATATTTTACTTCCATTCATTTATGGGGAATCTAAACATGACTGTACTTGCATGGTTCACAGGTCTAACTTTTTCCAGTCCATTATCTCATTAAAAAAACTCACTAGAGCCAAGAAGCCAAGGAAAGGTTTCTCTTGGAGTTCTCATGCCCT
>NC_022024.1:19665429-19665887 GCF_000317375.1 Microtus ochrogaster
TGCTAAGGCTAGGCAGTGGGGAAATAGACTACTAAGCAAATTGTGCTGTGATAATTAAACATCTATCTTTTAAATTGAATCACATCCCATGCTATTCACAAAAATGAAGTCAAAGCAGGTCAAGACCTAGCTACAAAGTTTTCCAGCTTCAAACTGTAAGACATCTAAAAGAAAATAAGTAAAAATCCTTTGTGAGCTTGGATCGGGTAAATTTTCTCCCATTTGATGCAAATAGCTTGCACTAAACAAAACATAAGATCATTGGACTTGAGCAAAATTAATAATGTCTGATCTTTGGAAGACCCTGATAACAGAGTAAAAGGAATCTATGGGATAAAAAACAAAACAAAACAAAACAAAAAAACAAAACCCCAACATTAAGGTCATCCAAGGCTATGTAGAGAGATGCAGAGAAGAAGAAGGATGAGGAGGAGAAGGAAAAGAAGGAGGAGGAGGAG
>NC_022024.1:19666002-19668883 GCF_000317375.1 Microtus ochrogaster
AGAAGAAGAAGAAGAAGAAGAAGAAGAAGAAGAAGAAGAAGAAGAAGAAGAAGAAGCATCCAGTCACTATCATATGACCAACAAATTAAACAAGGACTTTTTTTTTTGCAAGTAGAAGGAATCCCAGGTATCAGTATTCTCTTTTTGTTTTATAATTTATTCTTTTACAGTTTTAAACATATATAATATACTTTGATCATACTCTGTTTATCCTCTCTTATCACTCTCCCACTCTTGCAGTTAATTCATAACAGATTGGTTGGGCACATCTTAGGTACAAATTAAAATTTTTTTATACATAATGATAACACATAAAGCCTTTAGAGTTAGGATGGACTATGGAATTATGTAAAATCTTTCCAAGTTTCTGTATTAGACTGGGTGGGGGAAAATGATACAAAAGTGACTTTTAAAAAAGACAATCACAAAAAAAAAAAAAATATTCATGCCAGACCTGGGGGTGCATGCCCTTAGTCCCAGCACTTGGGAGGCAGACACAGGCAGATAGAGGCCAGCCTGGTCTACAAAGCAAGTTCCAGAACAGCTCAGACTATTACACAGAGAAATCTTGTCTCAAAAACACCATACAACAACAACACAAAGATATTCATAATCCTTTGCCCAAAATGAATTGAGGAAATGTAGATGAGGTAGAATATTAATGCACTTTGAGCATCTTGCCTGTCAAAAGTCCCTTCCTTTGATGCATAAGAAAGGTGTGGCCACTGGAATAGGAGAATAAGCAGCCTGACTCTATTGTAGTGAGGGGTGATGAATACGGAGGCTTTGTAACTTACAAACGTTAGTGCCACTACTTAGGGGCTGCAAGGCTGTGGGCCGTTGACTAAATCCATGCGTGTCTCTATTTCCTTAGGCAGCTCTTTTGGATTAGCGAGATAATAAACATAAGGTGCCCAGGACAATGTCTAATAACTAAAAATACCCGGTAGTTGGATGGTATTTTATAAATAAAAGCAAGCTATGCAGAATCCCTGCAGGTCAGAGGAAATGACTCACGACGCAGCTTTGACCAATGAGAGAATGCTGGCAACCGGCTTTCATGTGAGACCCCAGGGAAGACACGTAGGAGGGAAGTCTGCAGCCTGGAGGCCCTCCCAGCCTAGGCTGCTCTGTCTAAAAGAGTGGCCATAAGTCACATCATTTCACCAAGAGGAGATATAAGAAAGCCATAAATGGTAGAAGAATGTATATAAATCTAGAACTGTGTAAGACCGCTTACAATTTTGAAAAGTAACCCAAACTAAAAGCTTAATTCCATAGGCTCCTCTATCCAGATCCCAACTACTCACTCAATAGCTGCGTGCCGTTGAGATCTCGATGGTATCTCTCAGTAGCTACCCTACTGAACAGCAGAACTGTAAATTCTTCTTTGGGGAAAGTTGTCTGCAAAAATATTCCCTTAAAAGGTCCATGCTGGACTGAACCTCAAGGCAAAACTCACAGCTAACTTTAATCTAAACATTCTCATTCAAACAAATTTTCCCTGTAGCCTTTATTTTTTTGTTTTATTGAATCCAAGACTGATTGAAACTGTTAGCCGAGATTCTAAGCAGTTTTCAAGTTGTTATTGTGCTATTTATCACTGTTTATACCCCTGCATGTGAATGCATTTGTAGAGGCTCTGGGAAGGAGGCTGTCTGTCCTTGCTTTTCTTGATAGCGTCTGAATTCTATGAGTACCTTCAGCGTCTCTCTCATTTTTCCTAGCTGGTGATTAACAATGTAATTTATACTCTCCTCCTCTTCTGCCCCACCCCCATTTTCTCTGAACTGGAGGCGGGGAGAAGGGTGAAATTCTTAAAGTGATCATTATTTTGGTAGCAGCTGGTCCTTAGCAGCCTTGGTTTGGTGACAGAGGAGACAGGATCTGTTTCTCTGTTTGCATTGTCCTAATTAGATTCCTAATGGATCACAAGTCTGAGGATAAAGCAGGGTTACATGCTGTCTCGTCTGCAGGGCGGTGCTTTAGGAGATGCTGGGAAGCATCTCATGGTACCACACGCAGCCAATGCTGTTACTGTATTAGCTAAGCACGCAGCCCGGGTGCCTCTTTCTAGTCCCTGACCCACATTTCATCCATGCTCTGCTGTTTTTCTCCTGCAGTGTTATTTCCTGAGCAAAACTCAGAGCTTGAAAGTCCCCCAGCAGAGAGCTCTGTTCTCTCTTCCTTGAACAGGCAGGTTCACCTGCTGGGCTAGTGTTTTTCTGCTACCTAGTCAATCTGTTAAGATTTTTGCAGGATATCCCTGCATACCTTTACAGAAAACACTTGGGGGGGGGGAGGTTGTAATTACTTTAGCCTGCTGAAACTGTAGAAGAGGTGCAAATCTTCTGTTCATAAATAACCAACTCTGTGGGCATTTTACAAAGCATTCTGTGTAGTGCGAAAAGAATTTATGTGTCCCATTTCACCCTTGGCACACTTTTCCAAATGAATTGTTCAAAGAGAAGTTATATTAGGACAAATAGAAATGACGACTAGCACCAGATGTGGAGTTTTAGTTAATATTTATGCAACACCCAAAGGGAAGATGGGATTGCACAATAAACTAAAAATGTCTTAGGCAAATAAGGAAATCTTTACCCCGAGGAACTGGCACTGCAAAGGTATGAATTATACAACAAAGGACCGGGAATGCAGAACGAATGTAGGCTAGGTCTGGTCGACTATAAAATGGAATTCATTGAGGAAGTGGTGAGGTAGCAGATGTGTGGGACCTTCTCTGGAAAATAAGGGCTTAGCACTTTTTTGGCCAATCTTGTGGCTGAGGTAAAAAGCTTAAGCCAACCAGCCCAATTTCCTTCAACTGGAGAGAGAGAGAGAGAGAGAGAGAGAGAGAGAGAGAGAGAGAGAGAGAGAG
>NC_022024.1:19668993-19690687 GCF_000317375.1 Microtus ochrogaster
GCTACAGTAGCTTTAAATAAACGATATATAAATTCAGAATTGAGACGGCAGCAGCCTTGCTCACACTGGGTAAATGCATCTTAATAAGCTAAAAAGAGCTATAGGATCTTAAATGATCTTCAGGGATAGTGATGAAATGTTTAATCCAATCCCCTACCCCATAGTTGTTGGAGGAAGGTAGGAAATGCAAGCATTGGCTGCTTCTCAGCCCTTGGAGAGCAATCTGCAAGAGTCCATAGCTTAACGCACTGTAAGGACACCAGAGACCCATGTTAAAGTCTAGTAGACTGGATTCTTTTTCAAACACAGCAGCACGTCCAGTCTTCCATCTATTAAGAATCTGGAGATCTACCATTTTACGGCATAACTCATTTCCCTAGGTTTTCAATTCAAAGGAATTGGGTTGAGATCGGAGGAAGACACACATTTTTTTTAACTATTGAAATGGATAAATGCTCACAAGATTTTAGCACTCTGAACCCAAAGCTCTCTGCTATTTTTATACCAATACAATTTAGTATAAAATTGTCCTTTTATGACTTTCCACCATGGTTGTCATGAAGAAGTAATGGCCAATCACTTCTTCCTTCCTCCCTTTGTTAAGTCTTTCTCATCTTTAACACAGACATCATATCAGTGTCTTCTTCCTCATGAATATTTGTGGATTTTCCATTTTTCTATAATTTCATTTAAATACTCTTACTTCTCATTTGCTATCAGCATTTGTTTTTAAGTTGCTTTTGCATGTTCAGTTGCTATAGGCTCTGGGCACTATGTAGAGAAGTTTCCTAGCTACAAGAAGCTTCCATTCAAGTGGTCATTTAAGCTATAACTGTCTATTAAGAAGGAAGTAATACAGGGTGAGAGGATAGAGGTGTGAGAGTGTGTGTGTGTGTACGTGTGTGCTTTATAAAATACAAGAAGGAAAATTTGAAGTAATATCATTTGAAAAAAAGTTTACCTGGCAGTGGAAGGTAGCCAAAGAGTGTCTGGGGGAGAAACCATTTCCCGGAGAAGAGGAAAGAAGGTTCCAGAGAAGATGTATGTCTGCTAGACAGAAGGAGAGGGCCCAATGAACCAGAATAAGACTTTATATTCTATGTGTAATCGGAAGTAATTATACATGCTTAAGTATTGGATTTAAAACTGCCTGACTGGTGCCTCAAGTCAATGCTTGGAGTAGGGACTGTAGGTGTAGAATGGAGACCGTTTGCAAGACCATTAGATTAGTTCCTGCAGGAGATAACAATATCTTGGAGTAAGATTGGATCAGTGTTGGTGTTAAGATATCTGTTTTGGAAGTGAATGTCTAGGTTTTCTTTACGAAGAAAAAGAGAACGTTGGGAACCATAACAGCTAAGTTCATGTGGCTCTTTCCAGTCCCCTTCTAGGTGCTTTTTATGGTAATTCATCTAACCAAAAATAAATTGTTAAAAAATGAGGTGCGAGGAAGGTGATAGGTCCCAGATTAACCAAATAATGAACAGCTGAGTTGATATTCAAACCCCCCCCCCCGTAACAGACTCAAGTATGTATTCCTCCTCCAAGGGCCCCAGAAGCCAGTATCAGTATACAGCCCCAGGACAGAGACTGAAAGGGCCCGAATGGATCAATCGATATGATTTAAAAACAAAAAGGACAGTATATAGGGACATGTGCAAAATAGAAATCACCATCTTTAATATATTTGAGAATTTTCTATACATGTATAATATTTTCATCAAATCCCGATTTGCCTGTTGAAGGTAGAACACTTTTGTCAGTGTCTAAAAGATTTTCTTGCAAAGTCAGACATCTTCGTTCTGCAGGCATTCAGGTCGCTGAACTTTTCAGGCCGCTGCCACGTACCCAGGGTCTCTATTTCTTTCAGTTCCTTTGAGGGACTCGCAGGTTAGGTGTGTCTCTTCCTGTGGGGACAAGACAGCCCTGCAAGGACTTGTTTTCCATGTTCTGTAGCTTCCCCGCAGCAGGGGGCGCTGCAGTAGTGTTCATTGTGGTCCAAGAGAGCCTCCAGTCCTGAAAGAAAGGGGACCAGGCAGGAAGGGGGTGTGGCAGACAGCCCTCTCTCTTTGGTTTTGCAGCTTTAGTTCCCAGAGCTTCTTCTGTCCAGACCATTTTTTTCTACACCGTATTTCATCGTGTTGGATGCTTTCTATCCAGTCTTGCACCCGGGTGGAAAGCAAAGGGCATTAGCTTTCCTCTTCGCTGAATTTAAGGGTGGCGTTGTAGAAGGTTGCACTAGAGTGGGGGTCTCTTGCACGTGCTCGGAGCCAGCCTGACAGTCCTGGTCCACGAAAGACACCCCAACCCCCTCAATCTCTGCGGAGCACACGCGTGCTTCTTACCTTCTAGCCTCTCCGCTTTCATTTTATGGATCCCTTTTCATAATCTCGCCGAGGGACACGTGTCTTTCCGTTGACATTAATGTCGACAGTGGTGGCGTGGCCTCACAGCGGACCGCTCTCCTTCCTAAACACTCCCCCAGCTCTTCAACGCCCTCCCATTCCAATTCAGCTCACGCACCGTGCACGCGGGCAATAGATCCTTAGTGACAACCGAGGCTGCCAGCGCTCTCCAAACCTGTTCTGCCTCTCAGTGTCCCCAGAAGTCTATCCAGCTGACCAGATCTTTGCCTGACAGCTCTTGGCACGGAATGCTTGGCTAGCGATCTAGTGGGTGCAAGGCGCCTCCAGGCACCACTGGCCAAGCCATCGACTCCTCCTGTCGCCTTTCTCCTCCATTTCCCCTGCTCAGAGCGCACTCTAGCTATCGTTTTGGGCGATCTTCCAAAAGGACGTCCTTTTCCCCCGGGGGGGGAGGGGGGGGCTTTCCAGAGTAAAAATGAAGGTGAAAGAGAAAGAATGGAGCGGGACTGGAGGAGGAAGCTTAGAGTAGCTGGGAGAGTGGGCGGAGCCTCCCGCCAGTGGGGGGTAGACAAGGAGGAGCCTGCGGGGAGGATCTGGGTGGAGAAAGGGGCAGGGCTAGCTTGGGCTGGAGGGCTGGCCACGCAGGCGCGTGGGGCCGCGGCGAGAACCCCACGCGGGAGCTTTTGGAGTCCCCAGTCGCCGCTTCTCACTTCACTGGAGAGGGGGCCGGGAGGGAACCAATAAAGAGTGAATGTTAGAAGCCTCTGGTGGCGGCGGAGTTGGTGCGAACGACCCCGGAGTCGTGCGCCCGGGTTGCGGCGAGGGGAGGCGGTTCGCCTCGTCCCTCCCACCCGCCCCTTTCTCTGGATCTCTCTCTTCTTTGCTCCGCTGGTCCCTGATCCCGGCTCTGTTCGGCCCCTTCGCCCCCTCAACCCCCCCATCTCACACTCTTCTACCTCCTCAGTCGTCTACCTAGGGCGTCCCAAAAGTGCCATGGGTTAGGGTGGGGACCGCGAGCCGCGGGAAAGGACTAGCCCGAATCCTCCGCCGGGGGGCGTGAAGCCTGATCGCCTCTTGCCTCTCGCTGGTGGCGGGCATGGGGAGCGCAGTGTGAGCCGCTAACCCCGGGAACACTCAGGAGCAGCGGAGCCAGGCGACCGGAGGAGCCGGCGGAGAGAAACCCGGCATCGGAAGAAGGAGCCGAGGGAGGGCGAGGAGGCGGGCGGGGAAGCCAGGCAAAAGTGCAGCCAGGAGGAGAAGGCGGCGGAAGGTGGGGATTGATGCTTCTGTGTTTTGTTGCCGCTGCTGCGCTCGCACTGGGAGCCAAGCCCGAGGGAAGGCGGTGGAGAGATGATTGCAGAGTTGGTGAGCAGCGCTCTGGGGCTCGCCTTGTATCTCAACACCCTGAGTGCAGATTTCTGCTACGATGACAGGTAAGTGGGCGAGAGAAAGGGGCCATGTCTGCGGCGCGAGGGGATGGGGCGGAGTGGGAGCTCCTCGGTGGCTCTAGAGCTGCTCGCTGTCAGGCTGAAGCGTGTCCTGGGGACACAGGTATCAGCACCTGAAGGTTTAGGCGACGTGGAAATCGTAACTCCTAAAGCAAACAGCCGGGACGCTGGCGCGCTGGGCCGGTCAAGCGAGTTTCCGCTCTTACTTTGCAGCAGGTTCTTGCTTGCTTCTTGCCGGTTGGCAGGCGCTTAAGTTTTTTTGTAGCGGAAATCCCGGCAATTTGGTAAACTGTTTAATGAACCTATATCAAAAAAAAAATTAAAGAAGACAATAACAGTTCTAGGTATGCTTAGTGCAAAAAAGCATATTAAGTGATTTTACCTGTGGACTGGAAGGAAGTCTCTGATCACCCATTAGTAGCTCTTCTCTGTGTCGTTTCCTTTTATTGATAGGACACTTACTTCCCGAAGTTAAATACACGTTTGACAGTTGCCAAGAGTGAAAAGAGCGCGCATACTCTGCGTCAACTTTTCTGTTTGACGTGTATGGTAGTAAACTTTGAGCTAACATCATTGCTCACCCATCATGGGGCAGTCCTTTATGAAAACATAGGCTTTTAGTTCTGTTCGGGAGGTTGGCGTTAGACAGTGATTTTTCTGATGCTAATTGGGGAAGAAGACGCCCCTAGAGACTGACTCTGTCTTCTCTGTTTGGGTTAGTTTGGGTGGCTAATGAGACCCGGACTGTGTTGTCAAAGAAACTGCCCCGATTCCTGGAAAACATCACCCTTGTGCTGGTGTCTCTACCTATTTTTTTTTTCTTTTTTAAAATGTTGTTAGTGTTTAGAGACTGGTGAAAAGCTCCAATAGCCATTAGGGAAAATTCCAATTTGTGCCTTTTCCGGTGACTTAATCTGATTACAATTAAAACAGATGCATAATTAAAATATATTAGGGAGAACAACATGCCTGGCTAAACTTATTAACCATCCTGGGGTGTTTCATGCTCCATTGAAGTTAAACCATCCAAGAAGCGACCACAGATTTACTTTGACAGCCTTTCGGCAGCCTCTCTGGGCTTAGGGGAGTGAATGGGTCCCCAGGGTTAGGGCCAGGCAGTGCATGAACTTGAGCAAAGTGGTTGACTACAGAGACGGAGGCAAGACTGTGCTCCTCTGCTAATCAGCCCTTTTCAACATTCTGATGTGTCCGCTCTCCTGCTAAGAGTGTTCCTGGGTGTATGTCTTAAATTATGGGATCTTGGCCCACACCCTCATGTCTGCTATGGAACTGTCTGATGATACTTGCAAAAAGACCCTCCCCCCCCACACACCCTTGGGGTGCTTTATGTTGTGCCTAGCAGACATTAGCTGATAGAAAGTCTCTGGCCAACTTTTACTGAACTTTTAAAACAGCGTCCCGATTTCAGCAGTGACCTCGGTTGCTCTAAGGAACGGGCTCACAGCAAGGGAAGCTGTCCTGCTTGCCTTTCTTCTTCCAGATTTCTGCGATGATGCACCTGCTATTTTAAGAGCTCCAATGGAGAGAGCTTTGGTTCCTCTAAAATTAATCAGTTTTCACTCCAATGAGTGCAGGGCTGTGTCGGGGCAGCGGCTGGCTTTTGGAGCCAGCTGGGGGAGCAAGCACTGACCCCATGAGTAAGGAGCTTATGGAGAGAGGAAAGCCTGAAATACTTGCTTAGTATACAGAATTATAATCACAGTATACAGTATTAAACCAAGCATTCCTCTCGAATACTATTCATAACTGCCGCCCAGTACTCCAAAGAGGATATACAAAAAGAGGCCACCCTCTTTAAGAAATGGAGACTAAAATTTAGGTATGTGGGCATGTACATTTTCTCACCCTGAAGTGTTTGGACTTTGGGGGTCTAGAAGATGTTTGTGACTGTGATGATAAATGACTTGTCCTTGATGACTGGAATTTGTTATAAACCCCTCATCTGCTCCAAGTCACACTGAGTGTTGGAATCCTTCTCTTCTGTTTCCTGTCTGCCTAGGTGCATGTAATGTGCTAATTTTCCCATATTATGATAGCGTGTTCAAGACGATGTTTTGACATGTACTTATAGGACGTCGAGGGTCTAAAGTGTGAGCTAAGATTTGCGGTGCACTAAAAAGTTCCTTCCTATTGATTTCTCTCAAAACATCATACGCAACCACATACTCTTAAAAACGTGAAATCGTAAGAAGCGCGAACTTTGTTTCTGGGTTTCGTAGAAACCGTAAGGTGCATATTTATGCAGTACTGGACTTAGTTGTCATGTGCACAGCATGTGGAAGTGATTCACTGCCAAGGTGCACTGTAAACTGGCTTTGCAAATACACTCTCGACGTAAGTACTGCAGCTCGCTGGTGTGTGAAGAGGGATGCGAGCAGGAGAGCCAAATGGAAACTTTGGGATGATGGGGATATGTTTGTTTCCCCTGCCCCATTTCAGATGGCAAAGATTCATGTTCAAAACATCGCTTACATGACATCTGTGCATGGTGATGCCCTCCCAGGAACTTGTGTGAAATACAATTCTGGAGCAGAGGCCACTGGAAGTAGAGAGAGCCATAGACAAGGAGAGAGATGGCTCGTATGCATGGCTTACTTAGCTAAATTAGAACCTTGCAGTGTAGCCTGAAAAATCTACCTTTAGGCGGGCTTTATATATGTAGTGTGAGCATTATTGCTGTGGTACTTCTCAATGTTACCATTCCTTTTAAATATAATGATCAAATTTATTTTATAAACTATACATCTATTTATATGATAATACTCTTTATGTCTTATGTAGCTTGTTGGAAATTAAGTGGTAACATGAAGCTTTCTTAAAGCAAAAAATCCATTTCCTATGGTAAAAACTTAATGTCTTGCAAGTGCTTCGGTGTTAAACTTAAGACTCTGTCTACGATGTGTTGAAATGAGCAGTGCAAGGGCAGAATTCACAGAATCTGATGGGTAAACATTCTCTCCTTTCTCTCACCTTTAGTGCAATGACTACGTTGTGTCTCAAGTATGCTTGCCAGATTTTAAGTTCCAGTGCATGTAACACCTTGAAGGACCCTCTTAAAAATTTTCAGGAGAAACTGGATGCTTACAAGAGGGCAAAATACAAACAAGCCCCTTTGGTAACTCCCAAAGTCTTGGCTCTCTTATGTACTCGGTGAGGGTGACCTGGAATCATTCATTGCACACTGTCCCTGTTAAAATACTACCGCAAGTTCCTCAGAGGTCACACTGAGGGGAGTCAGCTCAATGCAAAGTTAGACTGTCAGTGGAAAGGAGGCTGATTGAATTGTACATGTGTCGTGTAGTAGGTGACATACCCTTTGATGACATAGGGACAGGGGAGTAAGAATATTACAGCTCTGTAATCATCGCTTGAGTAAAATGCTTCATTACTTTGGGGGGAAAATTCAAACATGACAACATGAGATTTTGATATTGGAATATGAATGTGTCACTTGCAGATTCATATCCTTGATGGGCGTTCTGCATTCTCTCTCTCTCTCTCTCTCTCTCTCTCTCTCTCTCTCTCTCTCTCCCTTCCTCCCTCCCTCCCTCTGTCTTGTGTGTGCTTCTTTACCTGGTGTGTGTGTGTGTGAGTACACGTGTGTGCACTACACTCATGCACAGAATGTGCTGAGCATGCATGTGGAGACCGGAAGTTGATGTCCGCCATCTTTTTTGTTCTTTCCCTACACTATATTTTGAGGCAGGGTCTCTCCCTAAACCTGAAGATAACTGAATCCCATCAGGCCAACCGATCCCTTCGGATCCCTTGTCTCTACTTCTCTAGGGGTATTACAGGCATGGCCATACCTGTTTGGTTTTAATGTATGCTCTGGAGATTTGAACTCGGGTCCTGGTGTGGCCAGTGCTCTATCCACTGAGCCATTGCTGCAGCCTTCACAGTTTGCTTTTTAAAGCCCCAAATGGTCCTTAACATTACTTATGCATCTCTTAATTATTTTATTGAGAACTTTGAAAAGCAACCTCGCCTTTCTTCTTCTCATTTTACCCACCTGTGAAACCTCAGGGTCTTGCTGCTTTGTAGCAGCTCAGGTTGGCCTTGAACTACTGATCTTCCTGCCTCAGCTGCGGGAGTGCTGGGATCACAAGTCTGTGCCACGACATCTGGCCATCATCTAACTAGAACTCTAATAACACATCCCTTGTTCTGTTTTTCCTTAGAGTATAAAGGTAAAACGCACCAGTAAAGAGCCAGGAGGTGATGGTGCATGCCTTAATCCCAGCACTTGGGAAGCAGAGGCAGGTGAATCTCTGTGAGTTGGAGGCCAGCCTGGTCTACAAAGCGAGTTACAGGACAGCTAGGACTGTTGCACAGAGAAACCCAGTCTTGGAAACAAAACAAAACAAAAAAACCAAACAAACAACAGAAACAGTGAAGAATTTTGTTCACGCTGATTTTGATTGACAGTATTCAAATGAAGGGAAAGGCTTGTTGCTGTTCAGTGACTAAAACACTTATTTAAGATGCCTATGAGGGCAGAGCATCTGTTTATCATGGGCTGGATGGGCTATCTCTCAATTAGACATCTTCACAATGTTAAGAGAAGGCAGATTAACAATTTTCAGAAACCTGCCTTTTACACTTGGCAGTATTCATGTATTCCTTCTGTTTGATGTTTAAGGCTGTTAGTGTGATCTTTGATAGGACACAACAAGAATCCTTTGAGAGATAACTGATCACTCCGTTAACTTCTCTCTAGAGAATTATTTTAGTAGATTTGCCTTGGATCTGTCCAAAATGGTTATGTTTTAAATTCCAATATGTTGACCCTCTGAAGTCATGCCGGATATCAATGAGGTGATGTGTGCCTTTATTCCCAGAACTCAAAGGCAGAGGCAGGAAGGTTTCTGTGAGTTCCAGGCCAGCCTAATCTACATGTGAGTTCCAGATTAGACTGGACTACTTAGTGAGAACCTATCTCAAAGCTGAGCACAATGGTTCATGTGTTAAAAATGCCACAGTGAAACCCATCATTTTCTATGTTAGTCAAAGAAAGAAATGCATGCATATGACAGAAACAAGGGGCATTTTTGCTTTCCCATCAGGTCATTATTATCAGAAATCAAACACCAGAGTATTGTTTTATCTTTTATTTCTCTCCCCAGTATGACGATAATATTGATAAAAATGCAATTGGAAATAACTTATAGTTTATGAACTATTTTCTAGGACATTTTATTTTCTTGCTAAGCTGTGGTTGTTTCATCACATTTACGTGGAAATGGCTCATTTTGTTCATTTGCACAAGTGTATTTCTTCTTGGCGAATTAGACTTCCAACTAGGTAAAAGCTTTAGGTTGCTTTGCTTCACCTCCTCTGAGCCTGTCACATGGTGTGTATCATAGCAGATGATCCCAATACAAGCCCTCAGAGGACACACACAGATGCCCAAGGGGAAACTGCCTGGCAGCCATCTGCCCCTTAGTTTTTTCACACACACACACACACACACACACACACACACAAACACACACACACACACACACACACACAGAGAGAGAGAGAGAGAGAGAGAGAGAGAGAGAGAGAGAGACAGAGACAGAGACAGAGACAGAGAGACAGAGATGTGCATGTACATACACCGGCACCAACACGATTATTAATTTACATAGTCCACTCCAAGAGCTGTTGTCTTATCCATACTTAGGTTTCAGAGTTCCTGCGCCTCTGTGGTAACAGTGAATTCCCTGCTGCTGCCCTTCTGAAACTGGTACAACCTTCGGATTCCAGCATGTGTCGAAAGCACGCTTGTCCTAATGTCTGCTGCTGCCCAGCGCACTAAAAGCACTTATTCAAGACCCAGCTGTTTATACTATAGGTCAAGAGGGCATTATCTCTAAATCAGACACTTTCATCCCGTTCGGAGAGGACACAGTTTACCCTTAATGCAGTCTCAAAAATCCCTGGCTGACAAAGCCTACATTTCTATTATTGTTTTTGCACGAACTCCTTAGAATGTAATTATCACTCCTGTTTAAAACTTTCTGGGATCCTTTAGTAAGTAGCTGTACATATTGAGTGGGTTTTCCAACGTGACATGTGTTGAAGCCTTGAAGACAAGAACATGTGGGTAATTGAATGGATAGACCTCTCCTGTCTGGACAGTTGTGCTTGTTTGGAAGTAGCTATAGCAACAAACAACAAATAAACCTGAATGATGTCATCAGGATTGCTGTCCCGATAAAGACATAGTATTGGGGGGCTGTATAGATGCACTTAGGGTCAATGCTGATTGGCCACTTTGAAGAGTGGATTTGCCTGTGCTTCTAGGCATAGTCTGTGACAGTCAGTGAGTCACTCCTTACAAATATGTCTAGACAGCAGCTGCTTCTATTGGAGGTATGTATATAAAGCATCTACCACAGCTGCTCCTCTCGGCACGCATGCCATCTCTTGAGCAGGTAAAGTTCTTTGAATTAGGAAGGTCTAAGGACATATGGATAGGTTGCCCTTTAGGAGATAGAATTTGACCCAAATTGACTTCTTTCTAAACATCTAATACCACATTAATGTTTATTGCCATCGTAATAGTATTAATTGATTTATTTACTTACTTATTTAGAGACAATCTTTTGCTTTGTTGTCCAAGATGTCCTCAAACAGATTCTTGTGTGTTGGTAGTACAGACCACTGTGCCCAGCAAAATTTTACATTTTTCCCAGCAAAAAAATTTAACCACCCCAGTATTGGTGACGAAACACTTGGAGCTGTGTGGAGCTTTACATGTTAAGTAGATTTGTTGCATCCTGTCATTGGGCTTAAAAGACTTGCCTCAGAGAATTTAATCTTGATGTCTTTCCTGGGCTAGTAACGTTAATAAGAAAGACCACTGTAATACTCATGTTGATCGCGTTTCCTCCTTTCTCCTGGCTAACCTTCCAGTGACTTTTGTGCGTCTGTGGTATGTACTCAAGGTTTCGAAAATAAAAAGCTAAAACGTTTATTTTAGCCTTTTGGAGTTTTTTTTTTTATTATGTCTTGTTTTGTTTTTAGAAATTTTAGAATTGCTTTTTAATGTTTATCACTATGATTTTTTTTTTGTCTTCTTATTTACAGATGAATGGGGAACAAGGGAACCTGGTAGCTGTAGTGTGCGTGACTAAGACAGGAAAATTGGAACGATTTCTGTAGATTAACCATAATGTCGCTGCCATGTTTTCAGAGAAACTTGCTTTATTTAAGAACATTTCATACCCAGGTGTTGCGGTGCACACCTTTAATCCCCACATTTGGGAGACAGAGGCAGGTGGATCTCTGAGTCCGAGACCAGCCTGGTCTACAGAGTGAGTTCTAGGACAGCCTGGATTACACAAAGAATCCCTGTCTTGAAAAATCAAAACAAGCAAACAAACAAAAACAATAAGGGAATATTTTATAAATGTGACTCATTTGTACCACCAGAAATTATTACGTCCAAGATGAGATGTTCAGAAAATTAGTATGTGACCGAGACATGAACTGGAATGTCTAACTTGAACGTTAGCTCCCATTTTATTGTGGAATCAAATCTGAGCGTATCCATGTTTGCTTCTTTGATGGTTACACAGAACCTCTTTGCTCGAGGACAGAGCTGCTCAATTCTTGGCAGAGGAAATGCTATTCGCTTATAATTTGCTGTCAGCTTTTGTTTCTTGATTCCTCTGCAAGGCCACTTTGTGGTATCCATATGAGACGGTGTGAGGCATGGTGTAGACTATTGTCAACAGTCATGTTCTTTAGAAGCCTCAAGTTAAAAAAAAATGGGATCAATATAGGTGCTTGTCCCAGTTCATTTTCTCTTGCTGCCATAAAACATTCTGACCAAAAGCAGCTTGGAGACGAAAGGGTTTATTTGTCTTATATTTTTCATGTCACAGTCCGTCATTAAAGGTAGTCAGGCCGGACTCTTAAGGCAGAAGCCTGGGCACAGGAACTTATGCAAAAGCCATGGAAGAGAGTTGCTTAATGGCTTGCTCTGGATGGCTTGCTTTCTTATAGTACCCAGCACCGCCAGCCTAAGGGTGGTACCATCTACTGGTGATGAGTGTTCCCACATCAGTTTTTAATCAAGAAAAATGCCCTCATAGACTTACAGGCCAATCTGTTGGGACATTTTCTTGACCAAAGTTCCCTCTTCTCACAGAATTCTGCCTTGTGGTTAGTTGACCCAAAGAAATAATCAGCATAGTGTTCAGTCTTGGTTTATGTAGTTAGGAAATATTAAAAATCTTCCTTTGAAGGAGGTAGAGGAACGGCTCAGTGCAGAAAAGCACTTGGCACCCAAGTCCGAGGATTTAAATTTGAATCTCCAGAACCACATAAAAACCAGATGTAGAACATGACCGTCTACAGTCTTATCGAAGACCACTTCTCTGAGGAGGAAGTGGGAGGCAGAGATGGCAAAATCCTCAGGAGTTTTCACGCTAGCACGTCTAACAGAAAAACAACAGAGATCTATTTCAAACAAAATGGGAAGACGGGGACTGCCATGTGACCAAGGTTGTCTTGTCACTTGCTATGACCCACTTGGTGCACACTCATGCACATATAGATGTACATACACACACACACACACACACACACACACACACTATGTGCACACATAGTCTTTGGATAGAGAAATGATGGAGGTTGAAACTTCAAAATTCAGCAGTTGTGATGATAAAAGTACTTCTCTCTTAATTGTGATGCCAGAGCTAAATTTCTGATTGATTTCTGTAGAAGTAGGTGAGTTTGCTCAAGGTAGGGCTTCTCTCTTGGTGTCTGTTGTGAGTATTTTCACTTCAAAGGATACCTTATTTGCTGAGGAGTGGCCACTGGGGCGCAATAAGGCTCTTGACATTTTGAACAGTGTTAAATGATGGGACTGTAGTATTTCAAATAGTCTTGTTTCCACAATGTTTAAAAATCCAGTGGGAAGAGTGGCAGTCCATAGAACCCTGCGTACTTGAAATTCTTTGGGTATTAATTTTAAATGCAGTTCACAAGTTTATTTCTGACATTTTTCTTTTCTTTAAGGATGAATCAGGCAAGGGAGATTCACCGCTTTGTCTTCGGAAGTGTTTTCTTCTTGCATGTGCTCCTCGGTATTTTATAAAGATGCCAAAGGAATAAAAGCACAGCCCTGGTTTTGTTTTCACCCTATCATGATCTATGTTTCCGTAAAGGACATTGTTGTGAAGTCTGTTGTTACTACGGTTATAAATGTAGTGCTGGAGAGAGGCAGATGCACCCGGAGACTTGGAGAAAAGTCAGCATCTTGCTTTGGTTAATTTCCAATTTGTTCCACAGTGGAGGCATGCCTATTCGGCTGACTCTCTCTGCTGTCAGTGGCGGCTCCTGAGTTCAATCCACAGTCTTTAGGAAGGCTCCCCTGGAGGAGCAAGGGCTTGCTGATGGCAGTGCCCCTTGAAGTGACAGTCCTTGCAAATTGCACCCTCTGCAGGGGGTACCTTAGGTGGTGGCCATGGGGACTACTCTCATAGGCTACTCTCAGTCTGGGGAGGTCACAGTCATTAGAGAGCCATCTGGGAGAAAGGCTTCCTCAGGTAGTGGTGGCGGCTGCTGCGGGAGCCTATATTGACCCCTTTGGGGACATTTCTCATTGTTCTATAATCTGCTGGCTACTTGCATCTTTCTGTCCTTAGGCTTCTGCCCAGAAATACAGAGCCTGCTGCTTTTGATTGCAAAAGGGTATCTGATGGCAAAATACCTGGGTCCAGATCTCTTCCCAAATCTATTTCTTTTGTCACTGGTTGCTCCTCCTTATCCCTTATAATTACCTGTAGGACCACACTCCCAAAGTTTTGGAAGAGCTCATTTTGATGGAGCAGGCTTTTAAGGGCAAATTTTTTTCAGCTACAAATTTGCAGAAGAAAAGTTCTCCGATGATAAAGAAGTTTAATCAGGCAAAAAGACATTTTTATTTGCAGAAATAGGCCCTTTAGGGGGAAGCGATTCTTTATAGCTGATGTGAAAAACTGGTATACCTGAATTTATTTGGTAAACTGCATTTAGAATAGGAAGGCGTTCTTGTTACTCTATCGGAAGCAACAGTGCTACTGAGTTGTTGCTAAATTTATATTAAGGAAATGAGGTTTTACATACATTTTAACCCATTCTGTAAGGGATGTGTGAGTGTGTGTGTGTGTGCGCGTGTGTGTGTATATTTAATGGAAATACCTGAATTTGAGATTTGACGACATGTGCTAAAATTTACTCTTCTATGTTTGAGAATTTTTTCTTTTAAAAACAACAGTCTTTATGGATTTTGCTATATGTTGAAGTCGGAACGTCACAGTGTTACAATGGCTCATGTGTCATCAATGAAAATAATACCAGCTACTTCTATGAACCAATGTTTGGTGGTTCTCTTTAAATCCTTTTAATTGTGCCTGGGGTGTGATGTTGAAAATGCCTGTGGCAGGTTTTGGACCTGGTTCTGTTTTGCAGCTTGCCTCTCTGAATTTATGGAGACAATTGCCTGTGTTGTCATTGCTGTTTTTGAGATCGAGTCTCCTTTGTAACCCAGTCAGGCATCAAATTTAAAATCCTCCTGTCTCAGACTCCTCAGTGCTGTGAATAACAGACTTGAGTCATTATCCCCAGCTAGTCAATTCACTTAAGAAAAAAAAAATCTTTTTTAACTCAGCAAAAATCTTCAGTTGCTTGTATTTAGGTGGATCACTCTATGCGTCTCCTATGGAGACACTGAGATGGGCAATTGCTGCATAGCTTTTTATGTGTATATGTTTCTAGACCAGCATGTCTTAAAGGTCAGTCCACCTGGAGTACATTGGGGTTGTTACAGTACCGATTGTGCCTGGAGAGAACCTGGGAATCTGCATTTCTTTGGTTTCAGCTATAGCAGGTATTGTAGGCTCTGGGACCACACATTGGGTAATAGGCTTTAAAAGAGTCGCATTTAAATATGATTACAGGGAGCTGGGAAGTTGGCTCAGTGGTTAAGAACACCAATTGCTCTTCCAGAGGATGCAGGTTCAATTCCCATCAACCATATGAGAGCCAACAACTGTCTATAACTCCAAGAACTGACATCCTCACACAGACATACAGACATACATGCAGGCAAAACATTAGTACACATAAGATAAAGATAAATAATTAAAAATTATGATTACAGATGATGTTTGGGAAAACTGCTTAAATTCCTGGGTAGAAAGGAACTGAAGGAATATAGATATCCTTTGTGTCTGTAAGGTATTAGCTGATTGATTTAATTATGTTCTGCCTCCTTCCTGCTTCTTTGTTCAATCAAGACAGTTCTAATCTTCGAAATTTGAAAAAGTAGAGTCTGGTGAAGCTTAGGAGATGACCTTCCTTGACACAGTGGTCACTACCCACATAAAAAAACCAACTTCTTTGTAATATAACTCTAGATTCAGATAGCAAATTCTAATTTTGAAAGGCACACATGGTTGCCCTTGATGCGGTAGATCTGGTCCTGATGTTGCTCAGTGAGGCTAGGGACTGGAAACAAAGTTTTGAGGCAAGAAAGACCTTTGTTGGCTATAACCCGGCAAGTTAGAATCGTGGGATTTTCCTCCTAAAAACAAAATTTCTTTCTTAGGAGTTGCAGATAGAGACTTCTGTAAGGATTTGCAGAGGGCTGTTCTCAGTTTGAAACAGATGTGTGTGGACATCAGGGTGCTCATAGGTTTCCCAGGGGTGGGGGGAGCTCATTTTCTGACGCACGGGCTACTGTTGTGTCTGAAAGTCTTCAAATGTTGTCAGTTCTGGAATACCAAAGAAAAGTCAAGAATAACTGAGCTCATACTGTCTAGACAGGGAAGGGGGGCAAAGGTAACTTTCACTAGAGAACAGTCTTCACCAGTCAGAAGTATTCATCTGAGCTGTCATAGACAGCCAAGCTAGTGGGAAACCATGATAGTCTGAATGTAACTGACCCCCATAATCTCATAGGGAGTGGCACTATTAGGACTTGTGGCTTTGTTGGAGTGGGTGTGGCCTTGTAGGAAGTGTGTCACTGGGTTGGGGGGGGCAGACTTTTAGGTTTCTTATGCTCAGGATATTGCTCAGTGTCTGAGTCGACTTCCTCTTCCCTGCCATCTGCGATGTGACCAGTCCCACATCTACCATCAACTCCATCACGTCTTCGCCAGGATGATAATGGACTGAACCTCTGAAACTGGAAGAGAAACAACCCAGTGAAATGCTTTCTTTTTAAGAGTTACCATGGTCATGGTGTCTCTTCACAGCAATAGAAATCCTAATTAAAACAGACACTATTAACACTGAGCCTCGTGGTCAACAAAACGAAGGCCTTTTATAGGCAAATAAAGCAAGTGAGGCTGGAGACTTAATGCTTGTTCCTTCAGTTACATTGAGGGGTTCATGACTTGAGGTCTTGGTGCCCAAACTGGGCCTCTAGAGCCAAAATGCATTTTGAGAAAATGTAGCTCTTACTGCATAAAAGCTTCATAGACTTTATGAGTGCAGCAGAATCCATAAGTAGCAGCCGAGAATATGAAAATAGAGCTTTGTTAGTGATACTCAGGCTTTAGGTAACGATGGGGCCGAGGGTACCTACCGTGAGTATAAACCTTTCCTGTCTGGGGTAAAGACAGGGCTCAGTGATGTGGTCCTCATGTACTGTGCACCATGCAAATTAAAATAAATGAATTGGGACTTGGGTTTCAATGGTTATATTTAATTTAGTCCACTTTAGCTTCCAAGCATCTTAAACCATCTTGGAGCGGGTCAAATAGACTCTTTTGAAAGCACCCATTCTAAAATGAGTTAGATTTTTTTTTCCCTTTTAGTTTCACGTTATTTTATAGTATGATACAGCGTGGGGAACGAATATTGGATCAAGGGAAAGAGAAAGAGAGATCCGAGTTTTAGATTTTCAAGTACCACTTTCCCACTTAAGTACTCGAGCGCCTCAGCTCTCATGAACTCAGGGCTTTAATTGGTCAGGAAGTGAAAATAATAACTGTTCGCATAGAGTGGGGAATCAAATGAAGTAGGATGAGGCATGTTCTCTGTGGTTTTTAAAAACGGCATCATTATGTACTTAGACGGAGAGTGTGTGGAAGCAGGGAAGCAGGGGTGGGATGATGACTCAATAGATCGCCGTCCGCAGAGCATCTTGCTCTCTTCTCCCCGGGAGCTCAGCTATGGCTTTCCCTGCAGCTGCTGAGGTTTTTCACTCGCATCCTCCTGCTGCATGCTTGCTGTCCCGGCTCTGATGGTTTGTTCTCTATGCTCCCTTATCCCTCTTCTTGTCTGTCCTCTCTTGAGACCCGAATCCCCAGGCTCCTCACGACAGCGGTGCTCGCAACTTTCCAATTTCGGTTTCTTTTCTTTCCTTTTTTTTTAAAATTTTGTTGTTAATTTTTAATTTTTTGTTGATTTATTTTACAGCCTGACTGCAGTTTCCCTTCCCTCTTCTCCCCCACCCTCTATGGCCTCTGTGCCCCTCCCCATCCACTCCTCTGCCATGTCTATTCAGAAAAGGGCAGGCCTCTAATGGATATTGACAAAACATGGCATGTCAAGTTGCAGCAAAACGAAGCACCTCCTCTGTATTAAGGCTGGACAAGGTGACCCAGTATGAGGAATAGGGTCCCCCAAACCAGCAGAAGAGTCAGAGACAACCCCTGCTTCCACTTTTAGGAGTCCCACAAGAGGACCAAGCTATGCGACTGTCACATACATGCAGAGGACCTTCGTTAGGCCTATGTAGGCTACCTGGTTGTTGGTTCAGTCTCTGTGAACCCTATGAGCCCAGGCTAGTTGATTCTGTGGGTTTCCTTGTGATGTCCTTGACCACCGTTTCTCCTACAATCCTTTCTCCCTCTCTCAACCAGATCCCCAGAGCTCAACCTAATGTTTGGCCAGGGATGCATGCATCTGTTTCCGTCAGCAGCTTCTGTTCCTTTTCACTGCCATGTTTCTGGTCTCTAAGAAGCAAAGGTGTTTTGAATAGGCATCTGACCAGTCTATGTAATTCTTTGCTTCTGGAGGGTAATGTGATTCCTTACAGGGCCATAGACATAAAGCGTCTTTCACATTTTAGTTCTTCTTGTCAGAGATGAGTGTCCCTGGGTGCTAATGGGCTCCTCCTTGATTGACAGCCCTTTCCTTTTGGAGGACATCAGTGTTCACAGCACTTCTGGTGAGCTGGTGAAGAGAAAAGCCGCACGGTTTGTGCATCGCGTAGGCTGGCATTTTCTACACTGATGTGCTTGTGTTCCTCGGTTGTGTGGAGGATTCCCTGTGAGTCTGTTGAACACATGTGGTGGATGGCACCTAGTTGTAGTCAAGCCAGGAAGTGAAGGGTTAGTGCCCATGATGTTTGTTCCTCAGTCAGAGACCCTCAAACTTGGGACCAGAAAAATCTAAAGTCCTGACCCCAGAACTGCTATTGTCTAACGCAGGAATTGTAGTTGTCTGACAAAGCTCCTGATTCAGTGTATTAACAGTAATATTGACCATATGGAGTTTTGGGGTGAATTTATTGATTTTATGTTATGCTAAGAGCCTTGTACAATGTGCGGTTTGTGAGATTACTTTTGAAATATTTCTGTTGGTGGAAAATTATTCATTAACCTTGTTGCTGACAGTTTAGGAACACTGGATAAGTATATCTTAGTGATCTCTGGAAGATTTAGAGGTTCTTATCGCAAGCCAGTATGTAGCCAGTTGTGGTACACAGCTGTAATTCCAGCACAGGGAACTCAGAACCAGCCTGTGCTGCACAGCGAAACTTCAAACTCAAACTTATTTCTAGATGATATTTGATTATATGTTTCCAGTGCACATATACTTGACAACGTCCAATGAAACGTAGTAAATAATACTTTGAAAATTTGCTTTCTGTAATTATTTTTAAAGACTTATTTCATTTTTGTTTATCTGTGCATAAGTATGAGGATTTGAGTGTGGGTGCCCATGGAGCCGAGGCCAGAGGTGTGAATGCCCCTATAGGTGGAGTTCTAGGCAGTTGTGATATGATAGATGTGGTCTCTGGGAGCAGAACTCAGGTTCTCTGCAAGGCCGCTCTCTGCCTTAACCAGTGAGGCATCTGTCTAAATCCTTGACATTTAATTTTACATAAATACTCCTTGAAATGTAATGAAGTGATGGAGAAGCGACATCATTTGAGACGCTTGCGCCCATTTATGCATGCACACTGCTGCAGACTGGGCCAGCGTGTGGTTTGTGGTGAATAATTAATTAAAAGTCAATGGGAAATCACTAGACACCTTTCATGTTCCTTAACACAAATGGCTTTCTCTTCCATTAGGTAACATGGTCCGTAAGAAGTTACCGAGAACTGTGATTGCCCTCTTTAGCAGCTTACGGGAATGTTGATGCTCTGTGATGTATAGCTTACACGATGAAATAATGGAAACACAGACATAGTTACAGTTTTATTGGAAAAGATGATGAACACAGGGCTAGCCTGCGTCGCAGTGATAGATTTCTCTCCCCTTTGGGGTTCAGTGAGCAGAACTGAATAGAAAACTCTATCTAAAACTTTGCTTTTTCCTGAGTTTCCACCCTCCTTGAGACTCACAGTTCTCATTAATTTGTTTGCAAATAGTTTCTACATCTAAGAATATTGATCTCTCTCCCAACTAAAGAACATCCTGTATCTGTTTACTTAGCATTTTACTAAAAATACCCATTTGAAAGAGAGTATCTTACTACCAAACATGAACACTTCTTGTGATTTTCTCTCCTTCCTGCTTAAAGCGTCCACAGGAAAAAGACATCCCTCCTAAGTTCAGGTACAGTAGGTGTGTTGCAGGGACACGGTGACTCTGCCTTATTGGTGTGGCTCTCATTGACTGGCTTCCATCTGAGCTTGAAATAAGTCATGTTTTGGCATCGTGGTTTTGAGTTCACTTGTCTAAGAAATACATCGGTAACTTATTGGTAATTGCTTTGGGGCATTGAATGTTTTGAGTTAAAATCTTGGCCTTAATGCCCACATATCATGCTAAATAAGGTACTTTATTTTTATGTAATTTTTAAGTAAAGTTACTTCTCTCTCCCCTCCACTCCCTCTGTTGGTGTGGTGTGCATTTGTGTGTGTCTACACTTGGACGATGGTACACGTGTTGAAGGCTGAGGATTGCTTGTGCGTATTGCTTCTCTCCACCATATGGTTCCCAGGGATTGAACTCAGATCCTCTGGCGTGGCAACGAGTGCCCCACGCACCAAGCAATCTCGAGAGGTCTAACTAGGCGCTTTCACGCAATAGTCCCCATCAACAGTAGATGCTTTACCTCTGTCGTAATCTCCTTCACATTTTGGGTGTTGCGCTACTCTCAGTTGGAATGTTTGCTTTGTTCCTGTTGATAGCTAAATTGTAACAGCAAGTGGCAAGCTTCTAGAAATGAGAGCTGTTTGGGTTCTTGCTGGCTAGCAGCCTAGTTCTCTCTAGCGCGCATCTGTTCTTTGGAGCGTTTTAAGAATGTTCAGGTGAAAATTTATTTATTATTTTAATAAGCCAGCTCCTGACAGCTTAAAAATGAGCCGTGCTGTCGTGAAGTTATGAAAGGCAAACATCAGTGGTTTGTAAAATGACTCTCAATTCTGGGGAATTAGTTTAAATTGATACATCAAACCAGCAATTCCCGACCTTAGTAAACATGTTCCTATGGTTAATTTTGAGAACCAAACAATAAGCAATGGTTGGATTTCTCCAGGCCTTGAGTAGGAAGGGAAGGGCTGGTTATTTGCAGGGATGGGAGGTCAAGAATGGCATTCCCATGAGTGAGCGTTGGCAGGACGGAGTTCAGTTGGCTGTGGACACTGCCACTTTCTTGCTCAGGGTACCGCCACTTGCAGTTTATGATACAGAGACGGGGTGATTCTGGGTAATGGCAGTGAACTTTTTCCTTGTGGGAGGAAAAGATAGGCGGTGTGATGGAAGGCGGGGAGCTTGGGTTGATACCTTTGTGAATTGAAACCAGACGGTAAACGAGCGTCTCGAAGTGAAATCAAAATTCTTGGCTGGCATGGAAATGCTCTGAATTTGGCTCCTTGTGGAATCACCTCTCTGGTGTGTTAAAAAGGAATTTTGATGGATGTTGGGCACATGCTGGATTGTTGGATGGTAGCATTAGAAAAATGATACTATTTGTTTTTCTCTCCCCCTGTGTATGTTATGTATGTCTCAATTCAAACAAAGTGGCAGGTTTCCTGATGGCACTTTTGTACATGTTGACTTGGTTGATTGACCCTGCTTCCACCTTCTTCTAGTCTGCATTGTTTTCTTTCCTGGTCCTCTCTCTTATCTCCCTAGTACTTTCTCCTTTCATATTGCATGCTTCTATTATCATCCATCCCTTGCCTCCTTTTTTTAAGTAAAAAAATAACTCAATTTTATTTCATGCGTATAGATGACCGTCTGCATACGTGTATGTGTGCCATGCGCATGCCTGGCACCTGAAGTCCTCATTACCTGGAAATAGAGTTGCAGTTTGCTAAGAGCCTCCAGGTGGATGCTGGCAACTAAACCTGGATCCTCTGCAAGAGCAGCAGCTGCTCTTCCCTGTCCAGCCCTGTCTCAGATCCCTGCCTTGTTTCTTTAAAACCTTACTTTTCTCTCCCGTGCACCCCTTTCTGGTTGGCATGCTTAATTGCTGTTTTAAAGGCTAGCATCATGAACATCCTCTTGTTCACCCTTGTTTAATTGGAAACTGGGTTCTGGGAATGAATTAGTTCATTCCATATGTGAGGGAGGGGAGTTTACTTCTCAACTAGAAGTCCAAAACTAAACTGAAGGTTAGATGGTTTGCTCATACACAGCATGTCTTGGATGGCATTCAAAAGTTAAAAATACGGGAGGCAGAGGCAGG